>NW_022994438.1:0-50932 GCF_012275295.1 Melopsittacus undulatus | reverse complement strand
CCCTGGGACTTGACTGAGTGGCCACGCGGCAGCTGCGCAGCTGATTTTTTGATTAAAACTTATTTCTCCCGTACCATACGAGCAATTTTAGGGTTAGAATAGGGATAGGGGTTAAGTTTAGGGTTAGTGTTAGAGTTAGTGTTAAGGTTAGGGGCTTTAGAGTTAGAGTTAGGTTTAGGCTTAGGGTTTGGGTTAGGTGGTAGGGCTACGGTCAGGGGTAGCTTTAGCTTTAGGCTTAGGGTAATGTTTAGTGCTCGCGTTAAGGGCAGGGATTTGGTTAGTGTTAGGTTTAGTCTCAGGAGTTGGGTTATGTTTAGTGTTCTGGTTAGGGTTAAGTTTAGGAGTTAGGGATCGTCTTAGTGGTTAGGGTTAGGGTTAGGGATTAGGTTTTCGTTTAGGTTGAGTTTAGGGTTAGGTGTAGAGTGAGTTTTAGGATTAGAGGTTTGAGTTAGGTTTAGCGGTGAGGTTTTAAAGTTTGGCTGCTCCATTG
This sequence comes from Melopsittacus undulatus, assembly GCF_012275295.1. Classification (NCBI taxonomy): domain Eukaryota; kingdom Metazoa; phylum Chordata; class Aves; order Psittaciformes; family Psittaculidae; genus Melopsittacus; species Melopsittacus undulatus. The sequence goes on along the minus strand of NW_022994438.1, from coordinate 50,442 downwards.
TACCCAGTTTCACCCCCATGGTGGCACTTGGTGATGGGGCAGCCAACCTGGCCCTGCCTGTTCACTGTCATCTGATCTCAGAGCTGCCCCCAGAGCATCCCCAGGGGCTCCCTGCTGCCTGGGCCTGGCCTGGGCTGGGCTGGGCTGGAGACTCCCCATGGCAAACACCGACTCAATACAAACCCCAGTGTGTCCATGGGACAGCCAACAGATGGCTTCCAGCTCTCAAAACTCAGGTCCTGCCCTCACAAGCCAAAACATGAATCAGCTGCCAGCCTCCATCAACTCAGCTTGGTTATCAGATGGGTCATTGCTTCTCCTTCAGCTTTTGCTCTGCAAATAAGCTTCTTGACACCTAATAAGCATGGCACAGCTGGTGGAAACACCAAGCAGTGCATCGCACCCACTTACAGCTTGGTCTCATGTACTAACCCAGCCCTGGCAGCGGGATCTACGAGCTTTGTTTCATTTCTCACATCACAAGATGAGGAATGGGAAGCAGGAAGAACCATGCCAGTTAAGTGGTTTCCAGCAAGGCACTTCTGTAAAGCAGTTTTAACACAGTACAACTGTGATCATGAAATTCGCCTCCGTGACCAAAGTGTTTGGTGGTTGTGCATTAAGCAGCAGTACTTGGCCGTAGACAGAGCAGAATCCAAACAGCTCCAGAAGTACCATGCTTTTAGTATTACTGTAGGGAAGACCCAGAAGCAGTTTCTGTCTCTCCACTGTCCATTCCAGCACGTTTCTGCAGTCCTGCAATGAAATTGCCACTGCTCAAAGCAGAAGCAAAGTGGAGGAAAACCAGTGAAATAATAATAATAAAGAGCAATAATAATAATAATAATAACTGTTGTTTGACCAGACAGCTGTGTTTGAATAAATATAATAACAATAAACAACAAAACAACTACAGTTGAACAACAAAAGAACAATATTAGAACAGTGAAGAACGAACATAGAACAATAAAATCTCCAACGGATCTTCACAGCCGCGGACGTTTTGCTGCGCTGGCCCAAAAGGCCACTCGGTGTCAGAGCGCTCCTCCTCCTTGGGAAGAACAAAACCCAAAGAGGACAGGGTGAGTCACCCCCACGTCCATCCCCATTTAGAAGCGAGGAGCTGCTGGAACAGCTCAGCTGTAAACCCAAAGTGTTATTCCATGAAAGAACATTGAAGTATTTGTGGTTGGTCTGTAAATTCAGACTCCACAGAGTTTGGTTCACCCCATGCTGCCCTGGGCGCTGCCACCCAGCACGGTTTCTTGCTGGTGGCAGAGAAGGGGCCTGATCCCATCACTGCGGTCCCGCCTTGGGGCTGCTCTGGACCAGGAGCCCCGCAGCTGGGGGGCCAGCAGCACTGCCATTTACTGATGGGAATGATGGATGCCTGCCTTTAGCCGCTTGAGAGTTCCTGGGTCCTGGATCTTGCCTGCGTCCAAGAGGCAGGGCTGGATGAACCTGCAAGCACAAAGGTTTGCTCAGGTCTCTGCAGCCGTACTCTGAGCTGGCACCGGGGCTACCACAATCCCTATCCCAGGGGGAATGGAAGGTTTGACATCCCCAGAGCCCAGCAGCCACCACCCCAGCCGGCTCCTACAGCACAGCCTGGCCCTTCCGCCATCCCCCAGCCCAAGGGACAACACAACCCCTCAGCTCCTCAAGGCTGAAGCACCAACTCCCTCCCTACCAGGGAAGCGATGCCTTCTGCAAGGCCTGAGGGGAGCTGCCCAAAGAAGGGTGCAGGAGTTCCGGAAAGCAACACACCACTGTGAGCCAGGCTCAGCCAAGGAGGAAGAGCCTGGCCTTAGGGAGCTGGCAGCACCCACAGGAGCCGATGATGCATCCACTGCATCCAGAGGTGGCAAGCATTTCGGATTCCCCTCCACCCTCCGGGGCTGGGGACTGGGGCAGCGAGTGAGGGAAGAACCTTCCCTTGGCATGGCAAGGCTCTGCACAGCCCCAGCACCAGCCCCTCAGGGCTGCTGAGCCCAGGCAGCTCAGCCAGGTCTGGCAGGAAAGCTGCTGCCTAAATCTAAGCCTGCCCTTCAGCCCCGCAGAAGCCCCGTCCGCCCCGACTCACCTCCCAGCACGGGCGCGCTCCCACGTCTGGGCTGGCTGCTGTCAGGAAGGCTGCTGGGGCTGGGATCGGCTTGCCCAGAAACCACCCATGCTGTGGTCGCAGACGCTGCCCATGTGCGGCTGGTACCCGAGGAGCCCTGGGCGATGGCTGTGCCCAGGGACGTACCTTCCCCACTGGTGCTGGGGACCTCATCTGCTGGGAGGGAGCACGAAATCAGGACCCCCAACTTGCTGATGGGACTGCCCCTTAGCAGAGCCTCCCAGCATGAACAGCTCTGGCCCTGGGGAACCCTGCACATCACCCTGGGCACTGCGGGGCACGAGGTCTCCCGCCCAAGCCTTCACCAGGCTCGAGGAGTTTCTGAGCCGAGGACCAGGCAGCACCGGCCCAGGAGCTTCCTCAGCCTTCACTGCACGGACACCCCCCTGCCCTGGCAGCCCCCGCCATGGCTGCCTCCTCCTTGCCATGCCCTTTACATTCCCACTCTGCCCTTACCCTCCTTTTGCCCCAGCAGTCGGCACAACCGCTGCTGCGCTGCCTTCCTCTCCTCCTCTATGATCTCTGCCGTGATGGGGTAGCCAGGGTCAGGCCCCGGGGGCTGCCAAGAGAGAGCAGGAGCTTAGTTCCTTCTCAGGGAAGCCGGCAGAGCCGCTCTGAAGGATGTGTGGAAGCAGCTGGTGCCAGAGCCGGGAAGCCGTGGTTCTGCCACAGCCACCGCAGAGCTCTGGTTCCCATTCGTTTTGGCCCCCAGCCTGGCGCTGAGGGCACGGCACCCTTGCCCAGCCAGTACCTGCTCCAGCAGTGGGCAGCACAGTCACGCACAGCCACCACACACTGGGCAAGGGAGAGCATCACTTCCCACTCAGCCAAGGATGAGAGCTCCTGCCCCAAGGCAGGCAGGTCAGCCTGCCCCCAGCCCTGCACAAATTGCACTGGGCACATTCTGTCCCCAGATGAGGGCAAAAGAGCCTGCAAGGCAGCGACGTACCAGCACCAGTGGTTCATTATCCCAAGGCACCAGCAGGCAGATGCTCCTTCTGCGTGGCATTCCGTTTCCCGGCGATGGTGGTGGGCTCGGGGACTGCCGCCGCTTCTGCTCAGCCCTCTCGACAGCTACAGGAGGAGACAAGTCAGCTCAGCTCCCAGCAGGGGTGTTTGGCCTGTACCAAGGGGGCTCTCCCTTCTCACTCCACTCTGGATGCCCATCTTGGAGGGCAGAGCCAGGGACATGGCCTTAAGCCATGGACAAGGCTGCGATGCCCTGGGACAGCAGCTGGCCACAAGAGACCCACGGGGAAGCTGTCACAAGAGCCCCTTGGGGCTCCACGGGCCAGCGGCCCCATCCCACCTCCACAGACACTCCTTGCCTGCTGCCCATTGAACCACAAACCACACAAACTGCCAGATGTGGCCACATCTCGCACTGTGCCACAGGACCCTATCCATGGTGGGCACACGGGAGAAAACGCCACTGCCTCAGCACCAGCATGTTCCTGGTTTGCAGGGGACACCTCAAGCTCACCCCACCTGCAGACCTGAGCTACCTCGTGTCTTGCAGCTGGCCCGCACCAGTGGCCCACCCAACCCTGGCACAGAGCTGGGCCCCACCTACACTCACCTTCCTCCATCTGCACAGCCCCGGCCGCTGCCAGTGGCGGCAGCTCCATCCTCGCACCTCCCGTTCCCTGCGCAAGCCAGAGGAGCCAGTTAGGGTCGGGCCCTGCCCTGGGAGCAGGACGAGACCCAACACGCCAAGGACTCCCACAAGCATCCCTGCTGTGTTTCTTTGCTGTCTTTGCCAAAGAGCAGAGCTCAGGACAACAGCCTTGAGTCACCGCAGCAGCCTGAGCGTGGCTCCAGGCAGAGGAGCTGCTCCGCTCCCCTCCCCAGGGCCCCGGCAGCTCAGGGCAGCAGCAGGGATCCCGGCTGGGAGCCGCTGCTCCTCACAGAGCCCTGGTCGCACCCCCCCTGTCCTGCTCTTCCACAGCACCGCAGGGGAACAAGGCTGCAGGGACGCTCATCAGCACAACACCAGGGCTTCCCCACAGCTGGGTGACCCAGCAGCCATGGCTCAGGGGCCTGGAGCGTCCCGGCTCCGGTGGAGAGCACGACTTGGCTACTGGGATGGCTGCGAAGGTGAACGCTTTCTTCCCGGCTGGCACCGACAAGTGGGTGCTTGCTGGACGAGCAGTACATTACCTTCCTGTCCACTCTGGCACCTCACAGCACACTCCTCTGCAGGACTGTGGGGACACCCCCACACGCATCCGCTTCTGGAACACAGGAAGAGACCAGCAGTAACTGATTTGGTCCTGGGGAGCACAGCCTCCTGTTCTCATCACTGGGGAGTAAATCCCATCTCCCAGGCACTGGCTACCCAGCCCAGAGCCTCTCTTGCTTCAGTGCTGCTCAAACCCCCTCCAGAACGTCCATGGAGGGCAAGGTCTGAGCACCCCAAACTGGATCCACTCTGGGAGCAAGCGGCCCCCAGGCTCTTCATGACCGAGGCAATGGGGAAGGAGGATGCTGCTGGCCCAGACACAGCAAACCCTTCCCTCCTGACCCACCCTGGAGAAAACCTTTCCCTGCACAGCTCTACAGCTCCATTAGGCACAACTACATCCCCCTCTCACACCTGCAAGCCCAGCCCAGGATGTGAGCACTGCTCTATCCCAGCTCAGCAGGTGCATCCAAGTGGGAACCCAGGGCTCCCAGGCACTGCTGCCTCCAGCTGAACAGCTGTCAGCACAGCCAAGAGATTTTGTCTTCCCCTTTTCCCTGGATGTGTCCCCCCCGCAGAGGGCAGAGTGGGGAGAAGCCAAGAGCTGCGCGCTGGGCTGCGGAGCGGGGCTGGGCCCATGGCGAGCCCCTGGGCATCTGACTGTCCCAGCGTACCGGCGGCACAACAGTGTTGGGGCTGCAGTGCGGCGGCAGCGGGAACCGGCGGCACACGGTCGGTGGCGGCTCTGCGAGGACACAACGGTCAGCGCCACCGTTAGCGGCGGGAGGATCCGATCCCGCGCTCCCTCAAGGCAGCAGTGGCTGCACCAGGTGCTCTCAGCACAGGTGGTGCCTGCGGCCGAGCCTCCATTAGAGTCCATGGGGGCAGGAGCCGTGCGGGCCGGCAGGACCGTATCGCACACCAGGACCCCCCCACTGCGCCCTGCACTGATCCCAGCAGCACCACGCAGGGCAGCACCACAGGCAGAGCTATGGGCCCAGCACCGCCGTAGCAGCGCCACCCATGTCCTTATCCTGCCCATATCCCTGTGCCACCAGCATCCCTGACAACCAGTGTCCCTGTTCCACCTACATTCCTGACAACCCGTGCCCCTGTGCCACTCATGTCCCAGACAACCGGTATCCCTGTGCCACACCTGTGCTCTTATCCTACCTGTGTTCCTCTGCCACCTGCATTCCAGACAACCAGTGTCCTTGAGCCACCTGTGTCACGGTTCCACCTGTGTCCTTATCCCACCTGTGTCCTTATCCCACCTGTGTCCCTGTGCCACCTGTGTCCTTATCCCACCTGTGTCCCTGTGCCACCTGTGTCCTTATCCCCCCCCATCCTCCCCCTCTCTCACCCGAGGCAGTTGCCGTGGGTCGGGGCGCTGTCCCTGAGCCCGACTCCTGTGGCCGGGCAGCCGATCCCGGCCCTGCTGAAGCTCAGGCGCGGCGGACCCGGGCCCATGGAGGTGGGAAGCAGGCACTGAGGCTCGGCTGGCAGGGGGTTGGGAGAAGTCGGGGAGGGCGCTGGGGGGGCATGAACCGTGCGGGAGGGCGCCGGGCCGGAGGGCGCCTGGCGGGCGTGTGGGACCGCAGCTCAAACCAGGCCCCCCCCGCGCCCAGCGCCGCTCCCAGCAGCGATCCCTGCCCCAGGCAGCTCAGCAGCACTGCCAGCGCCAGGGGCAGCGCCACGGGCTCGGCAGCGCCATCGCTTCCGACCGCAGCGGCAACGGCCACCGGCCCGGAACGCGGGACCTCGGCACCCGCCGCCTTCTCCAGCTCGTGGCCCTGTTCCACCGCACCCCCGTTCCAGCTGCTGCTACTGACAGCCCTGGGCCACCCGCGGCCCTGACCCCCACTGGCCCTGGGCCACCCTGTCCTTAGCCCACCCTCGCCTCTGTGCCTGCAGCTGCCACAGCCCTGCTGGGCCTACCAGCAGGCACCACGGCAGGGACCGTGACATGGACCCCACAGAGCACCATTCCCCTGAGCATCTCCCTGCCCATCACCCCCACGGGCCAGCTCAGGGGCACCCGACTTCCCGGGAGGGAGAGGGGCACACAGGGAATCACACGTGGGAAATACGAATTCACTTCTCTGAACAAGATAACAAGGTTTTAGTAAGGGACAAAGTCAATAAAGCAAAAGCAAACAGCTCTGGGTGCGTGACTGTAGCCAGAGGCGCAAGTGATCAGTATTTGTTACAGGTTTATATACTTGCACAATTCCATCAGTCACAGACATATTCATAATCCCTGCATATACGCAGGGAACATTAAGTCCAGTAATTTAGTATCAAACACTCCCTTGCCGCCTTCCAGGTTTCCTGCTCTTGCAGGGCCTTCCGCAGAGCCTGGATGACTCTCCCCCATGACTGAAGATGTTTCCCACTACCTGAGGACATTGTCTCCTCAGCTAATGCATGAGTACATTTATCCCAAGATTCTGGGTGGAGGATATCCACCGGTTGGGCAATAGCCCCAATTTTCACAAGTCTCTCAACAACGAGAGTAAAATCTTTAGGTTTACAATCAATATCCCACTGCTTCTGTAATTCTGATACGACCTTCACAAGAGCTTCCATCCTCCTTGTGGGTCCGGGAGCATCCTCCCTCTGCCAGGCTGGTCCAGCCGCTCCGGCCACCGTTCACCCGTCCAGGCGATTCCCGACCCCCTGTGTTCCTGACTCCCGGGCTTCCCGGGTTCACTTGGGTTCCTGCTATGGGGCCTCCCAAGTGTCCGCCAGGTACCTGCCTTGCAGCTTCCTGGGTTTTGGCACCAGTTGTTGCCTTCGAGAGGCGTGAGGACCTGGTTCAGGAACAGCACGACGGCCCCTTGGGCCGCTCGCTCCAAATGCTCACAGACACCAATGTGGTGGACGGCAAATGGCGTTTATTGAGACAGAACATGGTGTTATATAGCCTAGGTTTACGATGTCGTTTCCGTCTGCTTGCGTCGTAAAACTGGTATCATCACCTAAATGCTATTGGCTACATGGAGAGGGGTCTTATCTTTCCGTACAGCACGGTATCTTCCGGCCACCAGGCCCTATCTGCCTACAGGTTACATATGCCTTGACATCACATTGCCTCTAATGAATGCTGAACACACATCATGAAGGTTTGTAGTTGTATGGGTCAGCTAAGGGGGAGTGCTCCACGCAAAATAAATCAACCATATGTGAATGCCATCTACATCTGATTCACTCATGGTTGGTCCAAGTTAAACTTGCACTGAAAAAAAACTTTCACAGTTCAGGCAGAAAGTGTTTTCTACAGGGCTTACAGAGCAGATTCTTCCCAATCATATGGCTACTGGAATTAACAATTGATAATGTAAATGCTAACTCAAGATCCACAGTTTCTGTCAAGATATTAGGACATATCCTAGCTTAGCCTCCAAGTCAGTGCTTTCAGGGTAACTTATTTGCTACAGAAGGTTCCAGATTGTGTCTTACCACAGTGAAGAAAGGTGGCCAGATGATGGTAAAGACTAAACCTAAAACAGACTGGGATGGTACAGGTGAATCCAAGTCATTCATTGCCAGACCAGTAAAGGATCACTTGCTGTTGTTAGGTTTTTAGGAATACCACCATGTTGCAGCACCATGTTTTAAATAAATCCGTCAGGCAATCCTCACATGACAAGATCAGCATCACTTTGGATCTCTTTTGGTATCCCTCCCAGGACTCCTCCTTGCCCTCCCTGAGAGCCCCAGGGCAAAGCCAGACTTGGCAGAGACAGCAGCCCTGGCAGCAAGCCCGGCCTAGGCCCAGAGTCACCCCTGCCTCCAGCATGGCTTCAGCCACCGTTGCTGACATCAGTCCAGCTTCCTGCACGAGGCAGTGGACATGCAAGTGTCCAGGCATCTGGGGGTGGTGAAGGGGAACAGACAAAGGACTCCTGACAGCCACAGTCCTATGGTGTCTGCCCACTGCTCCAAACACAAAAAGCAGTCTCCAACAGCCCCCCAAAACCAGATCCCCCTATCTCCCAGTGCCCCCTACCTCCCAGCACTACCACCTCCCAGTACCGCCTGCCTCCCAGGGACCATCTTTCTCCCCAGGACTCAGAGCAGGGGTCTCTAAGCAGAACTGTCCCTGCCCCCTCACCATCCCTTGGTAAACGGGGCTGGCAATGATCCCTCTTCCTGGGGCATGAAGGATCCCGGGATTAGGGAAACAGTGGGAGGGTGGGAGGACAGCTGCAGTGTACTGGCAGGTGGGGATAGTGCCGGGTGACTGGGATCTTCAGTCACGAGAGGCAGCAGGGAGCACTGGTGAATGCTGGGCACTGGGAGATGAGGGTTCGGCTGGATGGAGTGCTGGGGCGGTCACAACGCCCAGCTACAGCCCACCCCCATTTCCCATGCACTGCAGGCCCCTGTCTGGTTCAGTCCCCAGCCATGGCCTCCCCAGTGCAGACAACAGAGCAGAATATCCCCTGCCCTGGCCACCAGCCTGCACTGCCTGGGGCCCACCATACCCACACAGATCACTGCAGTCCCACTCTGCAGAGCTGCCTCCAGGTGCTGGGTGCCAATGACTCTGTCCCCAGCAAGGCTTCTGGCTGCAGCCGCCTCGCTGGATGGCACTAGGACACTGGTCACCCAAGGCCCTTGTCCCCCAAGGGATGTCCCTTCAATGCCCTCATCCTTGGCCAGGCCAACTCTGTCCCCAAGCAGGATTGGCCATCCGGAGGGACTCGGAGAAGCAGACGCTTGTCCACAGGCAGCCACTTGGAGCTAATTGCAGGGACAACCAGAGTTCCCATGGCAACAGGAGAGATGTTGTTCTTGTCATCCCTCCTCTGTGATGTGTGTGGCTGAGAAGCTGTATTTTGCCCAGGGCCAGGAAGTGCTGGGGTGGTCACAGTGCCCCCAGCTCCAGCTCACCCTTGTTTCCCATGCACTGCAAGCCCCAGTCTGGTCCAGGCCCCCGTGTTGCCCAGGGGAGCCCAGATGCAGCCCTGCTCAGCCCCACTGTGACATCAGAGCTGCCGCTCTTGAGTCAGAGCTGGGCACCCATAAAGCGCTGTGGGGGCAGGGAAGGAGCCACAGCTGCAGGTGACTGTTGCCCTGGGCACGGATCCTCCTGTGGCAGGGCAGCGTGGAGCTGGTGCTGGAGCCGGTTTTGCCTGAGGAACCCTGACCTGCTGAAGCTTAGGAGGAAGAGCTGAGCAGGGAGGCTGCCTGTGCCCAGAGATGGCAAGGAGAAAGGCACCACAGAAAATGGCCTTAAATGTCTCCCTTGGAGAGGGAGACTGACCAACGGTCAGCAGGAGAGGCTGGAGGGCAGAGCCACGGCCAGGGAGTAGGTACGAAGTTGGCTGCTCGTGCATGGGGCATCAGGCTCGGACAGTAGCTGGGACGTGGCCTAATACAGCCATGGTCATGGATCAGCACGGGGAAGCTGACGGACGCTTCTGCACAAGAGCCCTGGTGCGTTGCCAAGCTCCCTTCTGGTGGGCCTAGGCTGAAAGCATGGCTTGCTCTGCCAGCAAGCACTGCGAGCAATCGGCATCTTCTTTTCCTTCTCCCTCCGCCAGGAGCCTCTTCACAGAGGTGGAGCTGAGGAACCGCTTTTCTCAGCCCACTCCCAGCTCATCCGCTCGAGGGCCACCAGAGCCTCATGGCAGGGCCACAGCGCTTGCAAGTAAGCTCAGCACTTGGTTCTTGCTGTGAAGTCCTTGGGGTGAGCTCAGAGAGCTTGCACTGTGCCCCCAAGTCTGGCACAGTCACAGGTGGCTGGAGAGATGCAGGCTGCCCTCCTCTTCACCCCAGAGAGGTGGTGCCTCGGACTCGGTGCTTGCCCTCCCTGCAGGGAGCCAAAACACTCTTGGCTGAGCACCCTGGAGAAGAGACCTCGAGAGAGGCCTAACTCCTCTCTGCTTTCTTTTGCCCGGGGATGGTCCTCAGCCTTGTTTGCATTCCGGCAGGTACCCCTTGCATCCCTGTGGAGATCCCTGCTGACCATGTGCATCTTCACTGGGTATGTACTACCCTGTTTCTGCTGTTGGGCTTTTGGGGAGGCGGTAGCCTCATGCTGCAGGGGTCAGGGTGCAGGGAGGGAGGGGGTGAGAATTGGGCTGTGCTGCCGGCTGTGCTTCAAGCAGTGGGGACTGCTGCTGCTGCCGCCAACTTCTTCCTCTTCCTCCACTGCAGGCTGCATCTTTGCTTGTTAAAGCAAAGATGGGGAAAGGAATATGGATGTACTGCATGTTTCTGTGTTGGGCACGGGGAGAAAGTGAGATGTCTGAGGGCCAGTGCAAGGCAAAGGGCAGAGCAAGGGGTGTTTCTCAGCCAGCTTCCCACTCTCATGAGCACTGCTCGTGTTGTGGCCATTCTCAGGGAGAGCCAAGTGTAAAGCCCCTGGGCAGTCTCACTGCCACACATTTGCCAGAGGCCCAGACTTGGGTTCATGGTGGCACAGACTGCTGTGTAGGCAGACGCAGGGGTGCAGAGCCGCAAGTCTTGATTTGCTCAACCTCTTTACTTGCTGGGAGTAGTGAGTCCTGGAGTTCTTTCGGGGAAGAGCTGCTGCAGTTTTGGAAAGGTGTGGACAGAAAGTGTTCCTGTTGGGCGCTTCCCTGGCAACCGTCTGTCAGCAGCAGGCTTCCAAAACAGTGGCTTTCCTGCCTGGCAGTGGTAACCCAGCTGGTTTGCTCCAAACCTGGCTCATTGACAGACATGGGAAACTGTCCTTTTTTCAGGCAACAGATGGCTGTGCACAAGAAGAGGTGCTTGAAATTCATTGTCTTCTTGCTTCTGATGGTTCTTGGTGAGTCTGCGTGAGCAAACGTTTGAGAGTGACAGCCTGGTTGTGCTGGATGCCAGCTTTGCTTTTTGGCCCATATGTGTGGAAACTCGCATGGTCCAAGTGCTTCTGGAGTACGTCCTTGACGAGGACTTGCTTTCAAGTACCAGTAAGACTGGTAGCCTCCCAGCCGTGCTGCCACACTGGCCACAGGACCAAAGGGCTTGCTTAGTCTGCAAGCCTGCGAAAGAAGGGAGTATGTATTTCCATGCCTGTACTGGGGGATACCCAGAGGGGCTGTGCAGGGTGACTGATGCCCCTCCTGATACCTCTCCTGGCTGCTGCAGCCTGGTCTCGGGGCTCACAGGAGCAGTAAGGGGAAACGGGGAATAGCTCTGGCTCACCGAGCACACCTGAAGCTCATGGCTACACAATGCCCTGAAGCCTGTGGTGATGGCTTCCGGTCAGAGGCACGTCCTCTCTCTGCACCCCATGTTGCTCACCTCCTCAGCTTACCTGCTGCCCCATCCACAAGGCAACCAGGAGGAGACCATGGCACTGCAGGGATCACTTGCAACCCAGGTCAAGTAACTGTCTCTCGGTGATGTCAATTGCAGCTGGTGTTTACTGTGGGACCTCACTGCCGGTGTGGACGATGCGAGCAAAGCACAGAGAGAGGTTGGTGACCCTTTGGGACAGGCAGCTCCTGCAAGGGAGCATTGCTGACAGTGGCTGGCTAAATCATGGGCTTTTCTGTGTCCACGAGTGGCCCAAAGAAGCAGTAGCTTTTGCCGGGGCTTCCTAGGGAAGCCTCTCCTGGGAAGCCCCAGCAGCTCTGGTGGTGAATACTCTAATACAGCATTTTTCCCTTTCAGGATCTGTCATGGGCATCCGCAGCAGAAACAAAGATGCTGAGGTAAGAGATGTTTCCTGAGCTGGAATTGGATCTGTGCAGAAGCATCAGCCAACCTGTCGTGGTTTAAGGCCCAGCTGGTAACTCAGAACCATGCAGCCGCCCCCTCACTCCCCCTCTTCTCTCTCCCCCTGCTCCCCGAGGGATGGGAGGAGAATCCAAGACATGTAACTCCCATGGGTTGAGAACAGTCCAGTAACTAAGGTATAACACAAAGCACTGCTGCTACCACAGTAATAATAATGATGAAGGGAATGACAAGGGAAGAGAATACAACCGTTCACCATCCGCCGACCGGTTCCTGCTTTCCTGTTCCTGCAGGAATTTGCAAACCACTTGGACAGAGCAAACCCAAAAGTTGCAGCTTGTGCTGGAGGAGTTGGCTCAGCTGAGGGTGGAGATAAGCAGTTGGAAGAAGGTAACCCTGCATTTTGAAGAAGGCTCGGCTGGGCAGAAGCCCCGAGGAAGCACTACTTGGGATTAGTAGTGGGCTCAGCCTTCTGAGCGCAGCAAGCCAGCCTTTGCCAGGGGATAGCTTTGGCACTGCCCAGGCCCTTCTCTGGGGCCAGGTTAAGTGGTGCTTCAGGCAGTGGGGGGGCTTCCAACATCCTTCCCTTGGCATGGGCACCTCCGGCTGCTCTGGCTGGGCCCTGAGCAGCAGTGAGACCCAGACCCACTTCCATAGCCAGCCATCGTGGACATGGCCTGAGCGTGGAAGGTGGGAACAAGGGAGTGAGGACCCCATGGCCGTGGGCACAGATGTTGTGCTCGTGGCTCACATCAGCTGCAGTCTCTCAGCTTACTGGACAAGGCTTGCCTCGTGTTTCTGACATTGACCCTTTGCCTTTCTGGGTGCTGGTAGCCATGCTGAACTGCTGCTGATGTGCTCATTTTCTGTGCTTGTTTGTGTCTTTCCCAGGAGGGGCAGGAGGTGAACCAGGCAGCACTGAAGCTGGCTTTGGAAACCTACCTTGAAAGATATGACTGGGCCCTGAAAAGTTCTGGTATGCACACAGCATCCCATTCTCCTTGCCATGTGCTTGTCTGTAGCACTCCCCAGAGGAAGATGTCCTCCAGGTTCTGCTCTCCAAAGCAGGGGAGCTGAAAGCAGGGGACCTTCATGAGGTCCGAGAGCAGGTCTGTGGCAGTGGCTCTCTTGGATTCCCTCCTGGTCCCACCTCTGCACAGGTGCCACTGGCACTGCCCCCCCCCCCTCCCCATTGCAGGGCTGATGGAGGGGCTCCCTTCCTCATCACTGTATTTGGAAAGGGAATGGAGGGGTTATCCTGTATTGTCCACACAGCAAAGCAAGCCCTTGGCTTTGGTCTGCTGTCATTCACCAGCACCCCCAGACCTTCTGCTTGTGGTGCTGAGAGGAGCAGACACCAGGCATATGGGTGCTGTCATGCTGCACAGCTAGGCACCCCTGCCTGCATGGAGATGAGGAGAGGACTGACAGACATGGAGCCATCCAGCAGCATCAAAAAGAGGCTCTGAGCACAGCGTCCTCCTGGTCTGTGGCCTCTTGCAGTCACCTGCTCTCCCTTCCTTACAGGTGCTGTCATTGACATGCAGAGAACTTCGAAGACATATGACTGCAAAGACAATTGGGTGTGCAAGGTTGTATGGTTCTTCCACACTTTCAACCCTCCTGATACGATTTTAAAGGTATTGCAGCAGAAATCACCAGTGCATGTTTCCTTCCTGCAAAGCTGGGGACTGACCTTAGGGGTTGTCCTCTCAGTCCAATGGTAATGCTCAAGCCCACAGTGCTGATCTGTTGCCTGAATCCAAAGCTTGAACTCAGGCCTGGGCTTGACAAAAAGCAGTGGTTCCCCTCCGGAGGGGAACAGAGCTCAACTACTGCATCTTGCCCACAGTCCTCAGGCACAGCTGGGGGAATGACTTACTCCCTGGTGACCTCATTTCCATACTCACCTCTAACAGTACTTTTGTGGGGTGGGAGGCAGGGGGTCCTCTGCAGAGCCACTGGGCAGAGAGCTGTATCTGTAAGGCCCTGACTAGGTTGGCTTAGTGACAGGTATTCTCCTCTTTCCATAATACTGAGGGGCTGCTGCTTTTGTCCATTTCCTCACACGTGCATCATTTGCAAGCTGGAATAGACCCCACAGACACACCAGCACCTGTGCTTCAAGCTACAATGAGCAGCTGTGTTGAACTGAGCATGGGCTCACGTTTCCTTGCTCTCACATTCTGATTGCAGCCGGATGTGTCGCCAGGAAACTGCTGGCCTTTACAAGGGGAACAGGGCCAGGTGGTCATCAGGTTGCCAGCACGAGTCCATCTGACTGCTGTCAGTGTGCAGCACATCTACAAAGAGGTCTCTCCATCTGGGACCGTCACCAGTGCCCCCCGAGACATGGCTGTGTTTGTAAGTCTCTGCTCTGTGCTTCTGCCTGGCATGTGGCCCCCAGGAATAGCGGTGACTGGAACTTGCTTGCTCTGTGCATCCTTGGAGGTTCGGGTACTGCTTTCTCCTAAGCTCTGCAATGCACTTGCAGGATACTTCAGGGGGTCTGGAGGTTCCATCCCTCTCAAGACTCATTCTGGGGAGAGCACCTCAGGGCTCTTGAATAAAACACAAGGTGGAGACAGTGCTTAACTGCTGCTAGAGCCCCAGGAGAGGCTGAGTAGATAACAGCCCATGCAGTATGTGCTGGTCCAGCACATACAAACATCCTCTTTGTTGGGACAAGTCTGAGCTTCTCTCCTTCCTCCTTGTGCTTTTCCCTGGAGGGATTGAATGCAGACAGAGAAGAAGAAACTCTCCTTGGGATGTTCGAGTACAACGTGGCAAAAGATGCCCTTCAGACCTTCCCTCTGAAGGTACGGTCCATGCACGAGGGCAAGCTGCCCAGGAGAAAACCAGGAGTGCCTGCAAGGCCGTGGGAGGAAGAGCGTGAATGCTCTCTCCCCTGGCACAGGGGCCCAGAGCACTGCCCAGGAGGCCTGGTGGAGTTGGGAGGACTGAGTAGCGTGTGGTGGTGGTAGCAGCAACGGGTTTGCAAGGGCAGGGTTGTTCCTGTGGGAGCTGAAGTGCTGAGAGAGCCCTGGTGCAGCTGCTGCCTTCAGCAGAGCCAGCTGCACACGTGGCCTCTCCACCAAAGCAACATCTTTGTGCCAGGAAAAATAGGGATGCCTTGGGGGGAAAGCTGCCAGGGCAGCATTGTCACTGCACCCCGTGGCCTGCTGACAGGCTGGGCAGTGTCCTTTCCTCCCAGCACAACACGTGTCTTTTCTCCTGCTGCCCTCACACCTGCCAGGAGGAAGGCAGAGAGGATATCGAGCACTTCATGGGGTTTCACACCAAGTGTCTCACGCATAGGAGGACCTCCCCAGCCTCTCTGTCAGCACAGAGCAAGCTGCAGAGGGAAAGGGGCAAAGGGAAGGGAGGCGCAGTCCCCAGCAGGCCAGGTTGCAGAGGGTGCCTTCTCCCTTCCCATTCCTCCAGGCTCTGCAGAAGCCCCGGTACCAGCAGTGAGCCTCAGATGCCTACAGCCACTCCTACCCACTTTTGGAAGCTTGCTCCTGAGCAGGAGCAGGGCTGGCAGGGGCAGAAACATCAATTGCCCTGTCACACTTAATGCCTCAGGTTTTTTGTCTCTCTCTTCACAGAACACACACAGAGCCTTTTCACACATCAAACTGGTTGTGAAGAGCAACTGGGGGTACCCAGACTACACCTGCATTTATCGAGTGCAGGCTCATGGAAAGATGGCAGAACCAGAAAACCTCAACTGAAACCAGAGAAGAAAAAGAACACCAATAAAGAGGAGGAATGGGGGAGGAGGGATCCATGGTTTGTCAGATCAGAGTGGTGTAGAAGATCTGTCTCCAAAGTAGGGTGTGCGGGAAGGTCCGCTGGGGGATGGGTAGCAGCACCCGCTGACATGGCTACAGGGCAGCCTGCAGGCAGCGGCTGTGGGTCACCAACAGTCCTTGGCACAGCTCCTTGGGGCTGCCAGGGGCTTGTGAGCTCTCCCTTTTAATTTCCCAGTGGCGGGGCTGGAGGAGCATCAGATTCCCCACTGCACCATCAAAGGGGTGTATGTGATGGCTGCCTTCTCCTGGGGGTGGTTTCAGGGCTGTGCAGCCAGGTGTGCAGCCGGGGGCACCCAGGGTTGTCCTTCCAAGCAGGGTCCCTGCACTCCAAGGGCTGTGTGTTGGAGCAGTCTGGGGGAAGTCATCTTCCTGCTGACAGAGCCAGCAGAGGGCAGCTGAGACCAAAGCTGATGGACAGATGGGATCTGCCGAAAAGCTCTTGGATATCTCGTGTGAATTTCACCTGACACAAAACCCCCGGACGTGCTCCCCCCATGTTCCTCTTTCCTCACTGCTGGAGGGCAGGACTTGCTCTGCCAGAGCCCCCAGCAGAGCCCCTTCCTTCCAGTGACACCCTCAGCCTGCATCAACCAGAGCTCGTGGAAGGGATCTGCCAAAAGTCTTCCTGAAAGCAGAGAAGAGGCAGTTTCAGGGTGTTCTGGGAGAAATGCATCAGGTTTCACTCAGAGAATTCTCCCCTAAAACCTTGAGCACATCCCCCCCCGCCCACGGAACTGAACCATTGTGGGTTATGGGGGGTCTCCAACTACTCAACAGCCCCCCCCCCCCCCCCCACGGGACTGAACTATTCTGGGTTATGTGGGGGGGGGGGGGGAACTGAACCATTGTGGGTTATTGGGGGGGGAACGGAACCATTGTGGGTTATGGGGGGTCTCCAACTACACAACAGCCCGCCCCCCCCCCCCCCCCTCCACGGCACTGAACCATTCTGGGTTATGGGAGGGATGGGACTGAATCATTGTGAGTTATGGGCGGGTCCTAACCCGTCAACTCCCCCCCATGGGACTGAACCATTGTGGGTTATGAGGGGGTCCCCAACCCCACAATCAATGACCCCTCAGGGACAACCACCCCCACCCCTTTGTGCCCCCCCCCCCCCCCGGGGGTACCAGACCCTCACGGTGGGGGGGTCACACGTTATTTATTGCTCCCCCCCAGTAAAGGTGAACTGAACCAGGCGCTGCCGTCACCCATGGGGACCCCCCCATTACCCCCGGGCCGGGGGGGGCAGCGGCTCCCCCCCCTTGTGCCGCTGCCGGTACCGGAGGCGCCAGGCACTGAGGCCGAAGGAGCCAAACGGCTCCCGGTGAATTCCTGCCCCCCCCCCCCCCCCGCACACTCGGGGGCCCAATGGGGCTGAGCCCCGGCACTGGGGGGGGGGGGAGAGGCACCTTTAAGCGGCCCCCCCGGGGTCGTTTCCGCTGTCCCAGGGCTTCTGCTCTGCTTCCGGCCCCGCTTCTGGCTTATTGGGGCTGGGAGAGGGGATGAGGATGAAGGGATGAGGATGAAGGGGGGGATGAGGATGAGGATGAAGAGGGGAGATGAGGATAAGGGGATCACGATGAGGATGAAGGGGAATGAGAATAAATGGATTAGGATAAAGAGGGTGAGGATAAAGAGGGATCAGGATGAGGATGAAGGGATAAGGATGAAGGGAGGGATGAAGATGAGGATAAAGAAGATGAGGATAAAGGGATGAGGATAAAGAGGGAATGAGGATAAAGGGGGGAATGAGGATAAAGGGATTAGGATAAAGAGGGGGTGAGGATAAAGGGATCAGGATGAGGATAAAGGGACAGGGATGAGGATAAAAGAATCAAGGTGAGGATGAAGGGATAAGGATGAAGATAAAAGGTGAGGATAAAGGAATGAGGATGAGGATGGGGGGGTAGGTTTAGGCGTGACCCTGTAGGCGCCTGTAGTTGGCCTGATCCTGCTGCTCCTCCTGCTCCGAGCTGGGGGCAAAAGGGTCCTGAGCACCCCTAATAAATGGGGGGGGCACACATGGAACCCCCCCCCCCGTACCCCCCCTTAGCGGTACATGCAGGTCTTGTGCAGGGAGCAGCAACGGTTCAGCTCCTTGTCATCCACTGCCAGGATCTGAGGGATGGAGGGGGGGGCACAGGGGGTTGGGGGGCCAAATGGGTCTGGAGGGGGCCAAATGGGAGGGACCAATGGGGAGGGCCCAAATGGGTCTGGGGGGATCGAGATGGGTTCTGGGGGGGTTCAAATGGGTCTGGGGGGGTCCAGATGGTGTTGGGGGGGTCCAATTGGCTCAGGGGGGGCGGTTCAATGGGGCTTGAAGGTTCCATTTGGCTCTATGGAGGGGGGGGGAGGTTCGGAGTGGGAATGGGGAATATGGAGGAGAAGGTTGGGAAAGGAATGTGGGACAGGGACATGGGATGAGGACAGGAATGGACACAGGGATAGGGATGGACACAGGGAGAGGGATGAGATGAAACTGAGGATATGGGAGAGGAATGGACACAGGGATTGTCATGGTTTAAATCTGCACAGTTCCCCTTTTGTTTCCCCTCCCCCCCCCCCCCACCTTCCCACTCCTGGAGGGATGGGGAGGAGAGCCGGAGAAATACAACTCCCACGGATTGAGGTAAAATCAGTCCAGCAATTAAGGTATAACACCAATCACTACTGCTACCACCACCAAATCAATGATAGAGGAAATAAACAGGGAGAGAGTACGATACCACCCGCGGAAAGGAGCCCAACCCTAAGAGAGAGCTCACCCCTCCCCCCTTGGCCGGCTTCCAGTTCCCTCGAGCCCAGCCCGGAGGAGATTTAACCCCTTCCCTTCCGACCAGTTTCCAGTCCCCTCCCCAAGCAGGACGTGCTGTGCTATGGAACCTCCCCGACTAGCCCAGACCAGGCGCCCTATCTCTCCCTCCTCCCTGGCAGAGCATGAGCTACTGCTGAACCCATGACATTATCCACCCCTTATTCCATACCATTCACGTCATGCTCAGATCCCACATTTTCAATATACCATCATATATATATATATATATATATATACATCTGCATACACCCAGACAGAGAGAAAGAAATCATTTCTTAATACATGGACCAATCCCTATAATGCTATTGAGTCCATTTGCTCCATGATGTTAGGTTTGTAATAGTCTTTTGTAGCAGGAGAGTCTGTGTGCAGTGCTGGATTGTTGCCTGCTGATGTTGATCATTCCTTTACTGCAGAACTCATCTGGTTCTATCAAAGTTCATTCTCTGTTGGGACGATGGTTAGAGGGAAGTCAGGGCCAGTCGCTGGTGACCTGAAGACATCTAGTTGATGGACTATAAAAATATTACACAGCAAGCAACAACGTATAATTAAGTTCATTGGCTGTTTTCCCCTAAAATCAGATCCCCTTGAGGTATACATTGGACTTCCCCATCTTCCTGCATTACCCACCAAGTATATCCGGGTCCTTGAGCAAAAGCAATCCCATGAGCGGGTTTGCCTTGGCCTGAAACAGGAGTAATCCAGACTGTCTTCCCTAGCAAATTCCTCATGTGCACTACAGGAACCTTGTCCCCCTCTACACTATGTAAAAGTTCTGACTGGGCTGGGCCAGCCCTGTTAGCAGATCCTCTGGTGTTGACCAACCAGGTGCCTTTGGTAAATGTGTATCCCAATGCTTGAAAGTTCCCCCACCCATTGCTCTCAGTGTAGTTTTTAACAGCCCATTGTACCGTTCAATTTTCCCAGAGGCTGGTGCATGGTAGGGATGTGATATACCCACTCAATGCCATGTTCTTTGGCCCAAGTGCCTATAAGGTTGTTCCAAAAATGAGTCCCATTGTCTGACTCAGTTCTCTCCGGGGTGCCATGTGGCCACAAAATCTGGTTCTCAAGGCCCAGGATAGTGTTCTGGGCAGTGGCGTGGGGCACAGCATATGTTTCAAGCCATCCTGTGGTTGTTTCCACCATGGTAAGCACATAGCGCTTGCCTTGGCGGGTTGGGGGGAGTGTGATATAGTCAATTTGCCAGGCCTCCCTATATTTATACTTCAGCCATCGTCCTCCATACCAAAGAGGTTTTAACCGTTTAGCTTGTTTAATTGCAGCACATGTCTCACACTCATGAATAACCTGGGCAATAGTGTCCATTGTTAAGTCCACCCCTCGATCACGAGCCCATTTGTATGTTGCGTCTCTGCCCTGATGGCCTGAAGTGTCATGGGCCCACCGGGCCAAAAATAATTCCCCTTTATGTTGCCAATCTAAGTCCATCTGAGCTACTTCAATCTTAGCAGCTTTATCCACTTGTTGGTTATTGTGGTGTTCCTCAGTGGCCCGACTCTTAGGTATGTGGGCATCTACATGGCGTACCCTCACCACCAGCTTCTGCACCCGGGCAGCGATATCTTGCCATAATGCAGCAGCCCAGATGGGTTTACCTCTGCGTTGCCAGTTGCTCTGCTTCCATTGCTGCAACCACCCCCACAGGGCATTTGCCACCATCCATGAGTCAGTATAGAGATAGAGTACTGGCCACCTTTCTCGCTCAGCAATGTCCAGGGCCAGCTGGATGGCTTTCACCTCAGCAAACTGACTCGATTCACCCTCTCCTTCAGCAGTTTCAGCAACTTGTCGCTGAGGACTCCATACAGCTGCCTTCCATCTCCGATGCTTTCCCACAGTACGGCAGGACCCATCAGTGAACAAGGCATACTGCTTTTCACTTTCTGACAATTTATTATATGGTGGTGCCTGTTCGGCACGCATCACCTCCTCCTCTGGTAACATTCCGAAATCTTTGTCCTCTGGCCAGTCCATGATGACTTCCAGAATGCCTGGACGACTGGGATTTCCTATCTGAGCTCATTGTGTAATTAGTGCAGCCCATTTACTCCAAGTAGCATCAGTTGCATGATGTGTAGAGGAGACCCTGCCTTTGAACATCCAGCCCAGCACTGGCAAGCGGGGTGCCAAGAGCAGCTGTGCTTCAGTGCCAATCACCTCCGAAGCAGCTCGAACCCCTTCATAAGCTGCCAATATCTCTTTCTCCGTTGGGGTATAGCTGACCTCAGAGCCTTTGTATCCCTGACTCCAAAAACCAAGGGGCCAACCTCGAGTCTCCCCTGGGTGACGGGTGAAATCTTTTCGCATATTCCGCAGCTCAGTTGAGGTCCGAGATCGAGAAGTCACCTCTTCTTCTTCGTCATGTGATGATGACCCCTGATCAGATACTAGACCAGGTGGTGAATACGTAGTTTCTTCATCCTGCCTCCTCCTTCTTGCCTCTCTTTTGGTTTTTCTCTTGTGTACAGGAGCAACCGATATTGGTACGAATTGGTCCTATGGTTCAGCTGCAGTGATTATCACTTTAGTTTGAGTAGCAACTGTACTTGTTGCTGGGGTAGCTGCACTGTCTGTCACAGCTGAAGTTCGGGTAGCAACTGTACTTGCTGCTGGGGATGGTGTAGCTGCTGTACTTGGAGTTGGAACAGCTGCGGTGACTTCTGTGTTGCCCTCAGATCCAGGGACATTTTTTGCCTTTTGAAGGTGCTGGATAATATCGAAAAAGGCCCTATAGGCATAGGCCAAGCCCCAGCACGTTGCTGTAATTTGTCCATCTCTGGTATGGCCAGGACGACAACACACCTCATTTAGCTGTTTTACTAATTCTTCCGGATTTTGCACTTGTTCGGAAGTGAAATTCCAAAGTACTGGAGGGGCCCACTGACCTAGATACTTGCCCATACTATCCACACACCCTGCCACTCATGGCTGTCCAGCCTCTGGGAAAATCTCTTGGTCCTCCTATGTCATCGTTTAACCCCAATAAAGGACCAGACCTGACTCCGCTTAACTCTTGAAATCAGATGAAATGATTGTGGGCAAAACACACTCTGTATGCGTGCTACTATGGTGATCCCTATCACAATCAGCATACAAGTCTCAACAGTATGAAAAGGCCATTCAAAAACTTCAAAACTCTCAAATGATGCTGGAGACCGTCTGGAGGGGGCACTGGGAGGGTAGAAGAATGTCTCCTTCACAGGTTGACCACCCGAGAAGGAGAAAAAGAAATTCCTAAGCACTTCTATTATATACCTCCCAAAGTATAAAGTTGGTGACCACACCGAGAACATAAACCAGATCAGTTTCATGATCAATGCTTCTATTGTATTACAAGTCATTAACATAAAGAACAATGAGATAAGAAACTTAGCCCAAATCCCATGATTGATAAACACGTACACAGCTAATATATACTGGAAGTAATTGGCAAAATCCTGAAATTGTGAGATCAAGAGAAACAACCATGAGAGCCAATAAATCAGCATTGTGATGAATGACTATAAATCCTGTCAGATCTGTTGTTACCTCAACCCCTCGTGCCCCACATTGGGTGCCAAAAACAACTGTCGTGGTTTAAAACCCCACCTCAGTCTCCCGCAGTACCACACACCCCTTTTCCCCCCCCCACCTCCCCACTCCCGGAGGGATGGGGAGGAGAACCGGAGGAATATAACTCCCACGGGTTGAGATAAAAACCAATCCAGCAATTAAGGTATAACACAAATCACTACTGCTACCACTAATAAAAACAATGAGAGAGGAAATAAACAAGGAGACAGAAT
The DNA here is from genome assembly GCF_012275295.1 of Melopsittacus undulatus. Taxonomy (NCBI): domain Eukaryota; kingdom Metazoa; phylum Chordata; class Aves; order Psittaciformes; family Psittaculidae; genus Melopsittacus; species Melopsittacus undulatus. The sequence goes on along the minus strand of NW_022994438.1, from coordinate 27,992 downwards.
ACGATACCACCTGCCGACACGAGCCCAACCTGGAAGAGAGCTCACTCCCCCCTTCCGGCCAACTTCCAGTTCCCTCCCCGAGCATGACGTGCTGTGCTATGGAATACCTCTTTGGCTAGCCCAGGCCAGGCCCCTATCTCTCCCTCCTCCCGCCTTCCCCTCCTCCCTGGCAGAGCATGAGCTCAGAATAGGCCTTGGACAAAACCAAACACTTGAGCAGTAACTCAAAACATACTTGCTATCAGCAACCGTTCTCAGCCCGAAAGTCAAACCACAGACTGCACCAGCTACCAAGGAGGAGAAAAAATGGTTGCTACTGCTGAACCCATGACACCAGTAAAATCCCAAACCTTTTCTACAAGACACCCACTGCGTCCTGCAGGACCCAAACCACAAGATGCCCTCTGCTTCTTGTGGCTGTATACCAAATGGACGGTAGCAGCTGGGTATAGGCCTTTACCCACAAGATTTCCTATCTTGACTTACAGAAAGCTTTCAAACCTTACGTACGCTTACCAAACCACTCTACCCAAATGAGATGCCCCTTCCATGTTAGAGACAACACAAAAGAAAAGAATACGAGAGAATGATGGTTTTGAATTAACTTCCATTTGTGTGGGTGTGTGTTGTGTTTGTTTTAAGATCCAAGTCTCACTGTTGTACTTCATTTTACTTTAGGAGGTCGCATACCTACTCCAAGTCAAGATCAGGTCCTTCCTGCACTGGCTCCTACTCTGGATCATACAATTGCTCCCATTCACATTCCATCTGGCCATCACCACAGTCTCCAAGCAGCAGCAGGAGGAAGAGCCGTGACTATTTTTCCAGGACAAGGTCACATGCTCATCACTGTTCAAGGTCAAGGTCACCCCCACAAAGAAGACACCATTGATGGGCAAGGACCTGCCCCAGCCCTCTCCCCCAGCCCTGCTTCTTGTTTCATTCATTAAGAGGTCTGGGTGTTTGCTTCACAGCACCTTTCTCTGCCTGCAGTCATTTGCACGACGGGAAGTGGGTAGGGGGTTAATGCAGCCCCTGCCCACCCTGCAGGTGACTGAGCTGGGATGGGGATGGCCACCGAGAGGATGTTGGGGCATTGCTCCAGGTGGCATGAAGCCATGGGAGAAACCGCATTGGTTACTATCAATGCCTGGAGGACAGACACCTCTATCACTGCCCCAGTACCAGCATCACTGCAGCGAGCTGGATCCAGCCCTGGGAAGGAACCATGGCTGCCCCAGGCGCCAGGCAGACACTGGCTGAGCATGGGCAACTCAGCTCACACCTGCTGGTGAGTGGGAATTGCTGGCTGGGGCTCACACACCCATTTCCCAGAGCTGGCACTGCAGTGGCTGCCCAGCTTGCTCCATCCTTTTATGGCCTCATCCAACGCTGCCTTGGCGTCACCCAGCAAAAGCCCCAGCCCACAGGTGAGCCCCGAGCCTGTGTCCCAAAATATCAAACTGACCCATGAAGAGCAAGGCAAGAGGCTGGGATGCAAAGTATAGAATGACAACAACAAATACTTTTTCATGTTGGCATTGCTGGAGGCTGAGGAATATACATGCCCAGCGTGTCATCAGACAGACGTTTCTCCTGATGCTTTAGTTGCCAACAAGAGCCTATGCCAGGTAGTGTGATGACTTTTACATCAATTGGACAAAGAGCTCGTAAGGAGCTGAGAGAGAAGACAAGATTACTATAATATTAATTTAGCCTTAAGCAAGGCTAAATTGAATAAGGCTAAATTTACTTTTCAAACACATTATCTCTGACAGCTCTTTAGAGACAATGTGGCAAATTCAGGTCACATTTGTGTTTAACACAATCACCTCACTTTCAAGTTTGGTGTTAACACTCCAGTATTTTACATACAGATACCCTGAGTTAACAATCATTGACATCAGTGTTTAAAGTGGTGTGTTTATATAGCTGTGGTTGAATGCTGTTAAGATTGACAGCATTTCCAGGAATACACAAGTAATTTTACTCTGTGGAGGCTTTTGCTGGTGTATGTGCTGAAGTTTCAGGTTACCTTTAAAACATGTTCCTCTGTCTCTAGGCTGTGAACAACTTCAAAAATGGAGTTGGCTACACAAAAAGGCTCCATAAGGAGATCCAGCAGCCGCTGCCACCACCTCCACCACCACTCAGGACTGTTATCCCTCCTGCTGCTTTGGTGACTGCCACTGAACTGCCTCAATCTTCCCCTCTGCCAATCAGCAGTTTGTTGGAAGAGAAGGTAAGTTTTATTTCCACATATGCAGTGAGTCCAGGATTTCAGTACAGCTTATTTTCCAGCTCTTTGCCTTATTCACAAGGCCTGTCAAGTTCCTGTACGAAGACAACCAGCACTACCAAGTCTTCTGGGCTCCCAGGGACAATCAGTACCCACAGGTGGTAAGTAATGACAGCTTTAGAATTTCTCTTAAACAATGACCTTCAGATAAGCTGAATGGGCTTTTTTGATTCTCCCCTCTCCAAAAGGTCCTCCGAGGACAGACAGTACCATGCACTGCCCAGGTGCCAGAACAAGCTGTGAACTGTAAGTATGCTATGGAAATTCAATATATAACTACTTGTAACCTAGGCTGTAACGTGTGACTTACACAACAGCTGATCGATAATCAGTGTGCACAGAGAGTTGCGTGGAATACAACTGGCAACTGATTTTTAAATGGCTTAATTTGAATTGGCTACAAGAAAGGGGATGCATGCTTTGATTCGGAGACAACTCCAGGAACAAACTTGCCAACACAGTTTTCAAGCTGACAAGCAGGTATTCTTTATTGCGGCGCCGGGAGACACGGGGGATAGCTCCACCTAACGTGTGTCTCCCCTGTTGCTACACAAGCCATCCTTATATAGCCCTTGAGCATACATACATATTCATGAGGCTACGTATGGATTACATCACTTTCCAGAAAGCTCCCCGCATGCGTACAGAACTGTGGTGGTGTCTCTGAGGGTCGTTTACTTCTTCCAACAATCTTCATCACTTCTGGCAGCCTTTGAAGCACACACAGTAGATGCTTATACCAGTTTAATTGGTTTGCTAGCACCAGAGACATAATAATCCCCTATCCTCCTACTTATCAGTTAGTTTACCTGCAGCCTATCCTGGACACCTGCTATTCCCAGATACTCCTTATCCCTGTGTCCTGTTTTTCTAGCCTGTTTTTCTTCAGACCACATCAACTATAACGATTTATCTTGTGCCAGTATGTTCTCTAGCTGTACTCTATTTTTTCTATGTATTATGCACCTCAGTAATTTTCCACTGCTACTGCTACAAAGCCATTGAACTTAACATTGCTTAAAACTAATTCTAAAGGTTTATAAATTCCATTTTGTGATTTTGTGTTCCCCTTGTTTCAGAAGGTACATTAAAGATTGCCTAGTTCCAGCTCCCCTGTAATGGGCACACACATACACCTTCCACTAGATCAGGTCGCCCAAGGTACCATCCAACTTGTCCTTGAACACAACCAGGGATGGGGAAGACACAAATTGCTTTTAGGAAAATAAGAAAAGGTATTGTGGCCATGCAGTAAGTAATGATAGTGTCTTTGACAGGACTCAATAACCCCAAATGATCCAGCAGTTTGCTGGTTCCCCTCCTAAAAGAGATCAGCAATTTTAAATATTCAGTACTGTGCTACCAGAACTTTGCCCACCCCAAATTAAGCACAAACACTTTGACACTGACAAGGTAATTTAAGGGTTATCCTGTTTGGGATTTTTTGTCTCCCTCCTGTTATACACTTAGGACTTATTAAATCAGATTTCCAAAGTTACTGGTGTTTACAGTTATTACAGGTAGGTAGATTTTCTGAAACATGCTATGTGACTACCATCAGAATCAATGGCAGGTAGGCGTCTACTTGTTTACAATATTCGTTTACATACTTAAAACATTGAAAAGCAACGGAAAGTTTGTCTTACATATAGAGGGCATTGGGAGGAAAAGGAGGGACTTTAATTTAAAGAGGAAAGTCACAGACACTTTAATACCTATGGAAAATGCTTTGAGAAGCACAGTAAGTCACTCCCCCAAACAAAAAAATCTCTGAAAGCAATATAACCTATTGATGGCACCAAAAATGTACCTTTCCTCTCCCTCCTCCTCCGTAGGTGTGCTGAACTGTGGCTGTGGACAATAACCACATTCATAAACGTAGAAGCAGAGCCAGGATACCCTTGAAAAGCAGGTTAAGTTGGCAGAAGTGCTATTCATGTCTATTGATTAGTGTTCTCTACTGCTTCAGAGTATGATTATTTTCACAAACTGGGAAAGCATGTTTCCATTGTCCACAACACAATTCAACACACTCACACAGACCTATTTGTTATTCTTAATGCCATCAATCAACTGACTACATTATTTGCAGTGTTCTAAAACCATAAAGTGCCAATTAGTACTGGCTAGTGATTAGTATTGGTTAATATTCCTCCCAACATTCACTGCTTGATGAAAAACCTGCCCTTCCTCTCCTATAGGTAGTTTTTTTCCGCTACTGGTAACAAAGACCTCGTTCCTTGACCTGCTAAAGCATCAGCAGCAAGAGGGACATATAGGATACGGGTATAGTCACTCTCGAGTGTATCTGTAATAGCTCTTCTGAGTCTTTACCAAGGATTTCTTTATCCAAAAGTTTTTCTTTTGGAAATGTTACCAGTTTTGAGCAGCCTTTTCCCTCCGAGTCAAGAGCTGTATTACACAGTGAATCTGCTCTAGTTTCAGTTGAATTTTCTGTCATACTTGATACAATTTGCTTCTGACTGAGACTCAGGCAACAATAACTACTGTATTCAATAAAAAAGGAAATAATATACACACAAGATTAGAGACAGTAGGTTTCCATTAGGTCAGTTTACTCCTTCCCATGTCCTTCCCATGCAGATTTACTCTCTACAAGACGCATCTTCCTCATTCTTTGTTACTTCTTGGGTTTAAGTATCAGAGAAAAGAAAATGTATCAAAATATCTGATGTTCTCTTATCTGATGCACACAGAAATTTGCTTTAGTGCTTGCAAGAAAATAAAGGAAAAGAGATTCAGTTTATTTTTTTAGAAACTTCTAGATCTATGCTCTGTGCTAACATCTTTGGCTGAGTGAGTGAGAGATTTATGCTGTATAACAAGGAGAGCACATCTCAGAACTTCATCCATTTTTCAGTGAGCAGATATTTCTCATCTCTAATAGGCACTTGCTCCAAAGCTGAAGTTATTCCAGCTCCCATATAGCCATTCCTAACCTCACATTATCGTGGATTTGATCTTTTATTTGCTTGCACAGAGTATCAGCTTTCTGCCTGCACCAATTCTTTCATTCCTTGTTCTTCTGTTTGTCATTATTTTGTAGGATTGACCTGAGAAGATTCCTGAAGATAAATGCTCGAGATAGACAAAATTACACTATACTCTGAGTTACTTTGAATCTGCTTTGTCTTCTCCTCGTGGATTTGTATTTACATTTACAGTAGAGCTATGACCATGAGGAGAAAGATTTCCAAGCATGCTTTCCACAAGAAATGCAAATTCAGCCCCCCTGTTTCATAGTTATATATGCAAGAGAAACAAGTAGCCACCACAACTGGAACCCTGACATATTGAAAGTCTGACCAACTTGCACTAAAGCAAATACAACCCAACATCATTCTCCCTTATCAAGTAGTCATAAGCTGCAGGCTTAAGAGAGAATGATGTCAACAGAGACTTCAGTTTCCTGTGTCAGTAACAGATAACCTGAACTGTCATTGGTTGGGGCCTGTTCATTTCTCATATAACGCTTAACAACTCTACTTTGGTTCTTCTGAACACATTTGAAGTTGAGCTACAAAAGAAAAAGCCAAACAATCCCATCCCCCCTTTCCATCTGATAATACTTGTGATGATGACAGTCTGAGTGCTTTGAAATCCTAGTGACACCATCTTAGAAGTCTGACCATGACTGTTAACAGCTGTTAATCACCCAAGGATAACAATGGATCATTTGATTCAAGATGGAGGCATGCCACCCAAAGGATTTGATGAGAGATGGCAGGTTTGAAGAAGAGAAGCTTCATGGTGAGAAGAGCCCAGCACAGGTGAAGCAGAGGAAGAGATTTGTTTCCTTTTCACTTGACTTCCCTTTTTCTTCTACCACTTCTAATTCTCTGGTATTTTAGACGAACACAACTTTGAGAAACAATTGAATTCTACCCCAAGAACAAGACTCCAGACAGAGTGTGCTTTGTACAGGCATACAGAACAGAAGGACTTTCTATAGGCCATAGACTGGTAACCCAAAGGAAACTTACTGCACAGTCTATTCATCTCTGCTTATCAGAACAAGCAGCACAGAGTGGACTGAGATGCATGCTGCATACCTTTGTTCTCAGTGAAGATTTATCACTCATACTAAAACCAAATCCTTAAGCCAGTGAAAAGGAGATGAAAAGTAATACAAATAAAAAACCTGCAGTAAAATAGAAACAAGTAAACATGATGTCTCTAATCCAATATTTCCTCTGGGCACTAGGCAGCTCTTAGGGGCTGTAGGACTGCTGCAGCAGGATTGCTTGTTCAGCCTGGAGAATGACAAGGTTTTAGGGGAGAATTCTCTGAGTGAAACCTGATGCATTTCTCCCAGAACACCCTGAAACTGCCTCTTCTCTGCTTTCAGGAAGACTTTTGGCAGATCCCTTCCACGAGCTCTGGTTGATGCAGGCTGAGGGTGTCACTGGAAGGAAGGGGCTCTGCTGGGGGCTCTGGCAGAGCAAGTCCTGCCCTCCAGCAGTGAGGAAAGAGGAACATGGGGGGAGCACGTCCGGGGGTTTTGTGTCAGGTGAAATTCACACGAGATATCCAAGAGCTTTTCGGCAGATCCCATCTGTCCATCAGCTTTGGTCTCAGCTGCCCTCTGCTGGCTCTGTCAGCAGGAAGATGACTTCCCCCAGACTGCTCCAACACACAGCCCTTGGAGTGCAGGGACCCTGCTTGGAAGGACAACCCTGGGTGCCCCCGGCTGCACACCTGGCTGCACAGCCCTGAAACCACCCCCAGGAGAAGGCAGCCATCACATACACCCCTTTGATGGTGCAGTGGGGAATCTGATGCTCCTCCAGCCCCGCCACTGGGAAATTAAAAGGGAGAGCTCACAAGCCCCTGGCAGCCCCAAGGAGCTGTGCCAAGGACTGTTGGTGACCCACACCCGCTGCCTGCAGGCTGCCCTGTAGCCATGTCAGCGGGTGCTGCTACCCATCCCCCAGCGGACCTTCCCGCACACCCTACTTTGGAGACAGATCTTCTACACCACTCTGATCTGACAAACCATGGATCCCTCCTCCCCCATTCCTCCTCTTTATTGGTGTTCTTTTTCTTCTCTGGTTTCAGTTGAGGTTTTCTGGTTCTGCCATCTTTCCATGAGCCTGCACTCGATAAATGCAGGTGTAGTCTGGGTACCCCCAGTTGCTCTTCACAACCAGTTTGATGTGTGAAAAGGCTCTGTGTGTGTTCTGTGAAGAGAGAGACAAAAAACCTGAGGCATTAAGTGTGACAGGGCAATTGATGTTTCTGCCCCTGCCAGCCCTGCTCCTGCTCAGGAGCAAGCTTCCAAAAGTGGGTAGGAGTGGCTGTAGGCATCTGAGGCTCACTGCTGGTACCGGGGCTTCTGCAGAGCCCGGAGGAATGGGAAGGGAGAAGGCACCCTCTGCAACCTGGCCTGCTGGGGACTGCGCCTCCCTTCCCTTTGCCCCTTTCCCTCTGCAGCTTGCTCTGTGCTGACAGAGAGGCTGGGGAGGTCCTCCTATGCGTGAGACACTTGGTGTGAAACCCCATGAAGTGCTCGATATCCTCTTCTCTGCCCTCCTCCTGGCAGGTGTGAGGGCAGCAGGAGAAAAGACACGTGTTGTGCTGGGAGGAAAGGACACTGCCCAGCCTGTCAGCAGGCCACGGGGTGCAGTGACAATGCTGCCCTGGCAGCTTTCCCCCCAAGGCATCCCTATTTTTCCTGGCACAAAGATGTTGCTTTGGTGGAGAGGCCACGTGTGCAGCTGGCTCTGCTGAAGGCAGCAGCTGCACCAGGGCTCTCTCAGCACTTAAGCTCCCACAGGAACAACCCTGCCCTTGCAAACCCGTTGCTGCTACCACCACCACACGCTACTCAGTCCTCCCAACTCCACCAGGCCTCCTGGGCAGTGCTCTGGGCCCCTGTGCCAGGGGAGAGAGCATTCACGCTCTTCCTCCCACGGCCTTGCAGGCACTCCTGGTTTTCTCCTGGGCAGCTTGCCCTCGTGCATGGACCGTACCTTCAGAGGGAAGGTCTGAAGGGCCTCTTTTGCCACGTTGTACTCGAACATCCCAAGGAGAGTTTCTTCTTCTCTGTCTGCATTCAATCCCTCCAGGGAAAAGCACAAGGAGGAAGGAGAGAAGCTCAGACTTGTCCCAACAAAGAGGATGTTTGTATGTGCTGGATCAGCACATACTGCATGGGCTGTTATCTACTCAGCCTCTCCTGGGGCTCTAGCAGCAGTTAAGCACTGTCTCCACCTTGTGTTTTATTCAAGAGCCCTGAGGTGCTCTCCCCAGAATGAGTCTTGAGAGGGATGGAACCTCCAGACCCCCTGAAGTATCCTGCAAGTGCATTGCAGAGCTTAGGAGAAAGCAGTACCCGAACCTCCAAGGATGCACAGAGCAAGCAAGTTCCAGTCACCGCTATTCCTGGGGGCCACATGCCAGGCAGAAGCACGGAGCAGAGACTTACAAACACAGCCATGTCTCGGGGGGCACTGGTGACGGTCCCAGATGGAGAGACCTCTTTGTAGATGTGCTGCACACTGACAGCAGTCAGATGGACTCGTGCTGGCAACCTGATGACCACCTGGCCCTGTTCCCCTTGTAAAGGCCAGCAGTTTCCTGGCGACACATCCGGCTGCAATCAGAATGTGAGAGCAAGGAAACGTGAGCTCATGCTCAGTTCAACACAGCTGCTCATTGTAGCTTGAAGCACAGGTGCTGGTGTGTCTGTGGGGTCTATTCCAGCTTGCAAATGATGCACGTGTGAGGAAATGGACAAAAGCAGCAGCCCCTCAGTATTATGGAAAGAGGAGAATACCTGTCACTAAGCCAACCTAGTCAGGGCCTTACAGATACAGCTCTCTGCCCAGTGGCTCTGCAGAGGACCCCCTGCCTCCCACCCCACAAAAGTACTGTTAGAGGTGAGTATGGAAATGAGGTCACCAGGGAGTAAGTCATTCCCCCAGCTGTGCCTGAGGACTGTGGGCAAGATGCAGTAGTTGAGCTCTGTTCCCCTCTGGAGGGGAACCACTGCTTTTTGTCAAGCCCAGGCCTGAGTTCAGGCTTTGGATTCAGGCAACAGATCAGCACTGTGGGCTTGAGCATTACCATTGGACTGAGAGGACAACCCCTAAGGTCAGTCCCCAGCTTTGCAGGAAGGAAACATGCACTGGTGATTTCTGCTGCCATACCTTTAAAATCGTATCAGGAGGGTTGAAAGTGTGGAAGAACCATACAACCTTGCACACCCAATTGTCTTTGCAGTCATATGTCTTCGAAGTTCTCTGCATGTCAACGACAGCACCTGTAAGGAAGGGAGAGCAGGTGACTGCAAGAGGCCACAGACCAGGAGGACGCTGTGCTCAGAGCCTCTTTTTGATGCTGCTGGATGGCTCCATGTCTGTCAGTCCTCTCCTCATCTCCATGCAGGCAGGGGTGCCTAGCTGTGCAGCATGACAGCACCCATATGCCTGGTGTCTGCTCCTCTCAGCACCACAAGCAGAAGGTCTGGGGGTGCTGGTGAATGACAGCAGACCAAAGCCAAGGGCTTGCTTTGCTGTGTGGACAATACAGGATAACCCCTCCATTCCCTTTCCAAATACAGTGATGAGGAAGGGAGCCCCTCCATCAGCCCTGGAATGGGGTGGGGGGGGGGTGGGGGGGCAGTGCCAGTGGCACCTGTGCAGAGGTGGGACCAGGAGGGAATCCAAGAGAGCCACTGCCACAGACCTGCTCTCGGACCTCATGAAGGTCCCCTGCTTTCAGCTCCCCTGCTTTGGAGAGCAGAACCTGGAGGACATCTTCCTCTGGGGAGTGCTACAGACAAGCACATGGCAAGGAGAATGGGATGCTGTGTGCATACCAGAACTTTTCAGGGCCCAGTCATATCTTTCAAGGTAGGTTTCCAAAGCCAGCTTCAGTGCTGCCTGGTTCACCTCCTGCCCCTCCTGGGAAAGACACAAACAAGCACAGAAAATGAGCACATCAGCAGCAGTTCAGCATGGCTACCAGCACCCAGAAAGGCAAAGGGTCAATGTCAGAAACACGAGGCAAGCCTTGTCCAGTAAGCTGAGAGACTGCAGCTGATGTGAGCCACGAGCACAACATCTGTGCCCACGGCCATGGGGTCCTCACTCCCTTGTTCCCACCTTCCACGCTCAGGCCATGTCCACGATGGCTGGCTATGGAAGTGGGTCTGGGTCTCACTGCTGCTCAGGGCCCAGCCAGAGCAGCCGGAGGTGCCCATGCCAAGGGAAGGATGTTGGAAGCCCCCCCACTGCCTGAAGCACCACTTAACCTGGCCCCAGAGAAGGGCCTGGGCAGTGCCAAAGCTATCCCCTGGCAAAGGCTGGCTTGCTGCGCTCAGAAGGCTGAGCCCACTACTAATCCCAAGTAGTGCTTCCTCGGGGCTTCTGCCCAGCCGAGCCTTCTTCAAAATGCAGGGTTACCTTCTTCCAACTGCTTATCTCCACCCTCAGCTGAGCCAACTCCTCCAGCACAAGCTGCAACTTTTGGGTTTGCTCTGTCCAAGTGGTTTGCAAATTCCTGCAGGAACAGGAAAGCAGGAACCGGTCGGCGGATGGTGAACGGTTGTATTCTCTTCCCTTGTCATTCCCTTCATCATTATTATTACTGTGGTAGCAGCAGTGCTTTGTGTTATACCTTAGTTACTGGACTGTTCTCAACCCATGGGAGTTACATTTCTTGGATTCTCCTCCCCATCCCTTGGGGAGCAGGGCGAGAGAGAAGAGGGGGAGTGAGGGGGTGGCTGCATGGTTCTGAGTTACCAGCTGGGCTTAAACCACGACAGGTTGGCTGATGCTTCTGCACAGATCCAATTCCAGCTCAGGAAACATCTCTTACCTCAGCATCTTTGTTTCTGCTGCGGATGCCCATGACAGATCCTGAAAGGGAAAAATGCTGTATTAGAGTATTCACCACCAGAGCTGCTGGGGCTTCCCAGGAGAGGCTTCCCTAGGAAGCCCCGGCAAAAGCTACTGCTTCTTTGGGCCACTCGTGGACACAGAAAAGCCCATGATTTAGCCAGCCACTGTCAGCAATGCTCCCTTGCAGGAGCTGCCTGTCCCAAAGGGTCACCAACCTCTCTCTGTGCCTTTGCTCGCATCGTCCACACCGGCAGTGAGGTCCCACAGTAAACACCAGCTGCAATTGACATCACCGAGAGACAGTTACTTGACCTGGGTTGCAAGTGATCCCTGCAGTGCCGTGGTCTCCTCCTGGTTGCCTTGTGGATGGGGCAGCAGGTAAGCTGAGGAGGTGAGCAACATGGGGTGCAGAGAGAGGACGTGCCTCTGACCGGAAGCCATCACCACAGGCTTCAGGGCATTGTGTAGCCATGAGCTTCAGGTGTGCTCAGTGAGCCAGAGCTATTCCCCGTTTCCCCTTACTGCTCCTGTGAGCCCCGAGACCAGGCTGCAGCAGCCAGGAGAGGTATCAGGAGGGGCATCAGTCACCCTGCACAGCCCCTCTGGGTATCCCCCAGTACAGGCATGGAAATACATACTCCCTTCTTTCGCAGGCTTGCAGACTAAGCAAGCCCTTTGGTCCTGTGGCCAGTGTGGCAGCACGGCTGGGAGGCTACCAGTCTTACTGGTACTTGAAAGCAAGTCCTCGTCAAGGACGTACTCCAGAAGCACTTGGACCATGCGAGTTTCCACACATATGGGCCAAAAAGCAAAGCTGGCATCCAGCACAACCAGGCTGTCACTCTCAAACGTTTGCTCACGCAGACTCACCAAGAACCATCAGAAGCAAGAAGACAATGAATTTCAAGCACCTCTTCTTGTGCACAGCCATCTGTTGCCTGAAAAAGGACAGTTTCCCATGTCTGTCAATGAGCCAGGTTTGGAGCAAACCAGCTGGGTTACCACTGCCAGGCAGGAAAGCCACTGTTTTGGAAGCCTGCTGCTGACAGACGGTTGCCAGGGAAGCGCCCAACAGGAACACTTTCTGTCCACACCTTTCCAAACTGCAGCAGCTCTTCCCCGAAAGAACTCCAGGACTCACTACTCCCAGCAAGTAAAGAGGTTGAGCAAATCAAGACTTGCGGCTCTGCACCCCTGCGTCTGCCTACACAGCAGTCTGTGCCACCATGACCCAAGTCTGGGCCTCTGGCAAATGTGTGGCAGTGAGACTGCCCAGGGGCTTTACACTTGGCTCTCCCTGAGAATGGCCACAACACGAGCAGTGCTCATGAGAGTGGGAAGCTGGCTGAGAAACACCCCTTGCTCTGCCCTTTGCTTGCACTGGCCCTCAGACATCTCCTTTCTCCCCGTGCCCAACACAGAAACATGCAGTACATCCATATTCCTTTCCCCATCTTTGCTTTACAGCAAAGATGCAGCCTGCAGTGGAGGAAGAGGAAGAAGTTGGCGGCAGCAGCAGCAGTCCCCACTGCTTGAAGCACAGCCGGCAGCACAGCCCAATTCTCACCCCCTCCCTCCCTGCACCCTGACCCCTGCAGCATGAGGCTACCGCCTCCCCAAAAGCCCAACAGCAGAAACAGGGTAGTACATACCCAGTAAAGATGCACATGGTCAGCAGGGATCTCCACAGGGATGCAAGGGTACCTGCCGGAATGCAAACAAGGCTGAGGACCATCCCCGGGCAAAGAAAGCAGAGAGGAGTTAGGCCTCTCTCGAGGTCTCTTCTCCAGGCTGCTCAGCCAAGAGTGTTTTGGCTCCCTGCAGGGAGGCAAGCACCGAGTCCGAGGCACCACCTCTCTGGGGTGAAGAGGAGGGCAGCCTGCATCTCTCCAGCCACCTGTGACTGTGCCAGACTTGGGGCACAGTGCAGCTCTCTGAGCTCACCCCAAGGACTTCACAGCAAGAACCAGTGCTGAGCTTACTTGCAAGCGCTGTGGCCCTGCCATGAGGCTCTGGTGGCCCTCGAGCGGATGAGCTGGGAGTGGGCTGAGAAAAGCGGTTCCTCAGCTCCACCTCTGTGAAGAGGCTCCTGCGGGAGGGAGAAGAAAAGAAGATGCCGATTGCTCGCAGTGCTTGCTGGCAGAGCAAGCCATGCTTTCAGCCTAGGCCCACCAGAAGGGAGCTTGGCAACGCACAGGGCTCTTGTGCAGAAGCGTCCGTCAGCTTCCCCGTGCTGATCCATGACCATGGCTGTATTAGGCCATGTCCCAGCTACTGTCCGAGCCTGATGCCCCATGCACGAGCAGCCAACTTCGTACCTACTCCCCTGGCCGTGGCTCTGCCCTCCAGCCTCTCCTGCTGACCGTTGGTCAGTCTCCCTCTCCAAGGAGACATTTAAGGCCATTTTCTGTGGTGCCTTTCTCCTTGCCATCTCTGGGCACAGGCAGCCTCCCTGCTCAGCTCTTCCTCCTAAGCTTCAGCAGTCAGGGTTCCTCAGGCAAAACCGGCTCCAGCACCAGCTCCACGCTGCCCTTCCACAGGAGGATCCGTGCCCAGGGCAACAGTCACCTGCAGCTGTGGGCTCCTTCCCTGCCCCACAGAGCTTTATGGGTGCCCAGCTCTGACTCAAGAGCGGCAGCTCTGATGTCACAGTGGGGCTGAGCAGGGCTGCATCTGGGCTCCCCTGGGCAACACGGGGCCTGGACCAGACTGGGGCTTGCAGTGCATGGGAAACAGGGTGAGCTGGAGCTGGGCACTGTGACCACCCCAGCACTTCCTGGCCCTGGGCAAATACAGCTTCTCAGCCACACACACACAGAGGAGGGATGACAAGAACAAACATCTCTCCTGTTGCCATGGGAACTCTGTTGTCCCTGCAGTTAGCTCCAAGTGGCTGCCTGTGGACAAGCGTCTGCTTCTCCGAGTCCCTCCGGATGGCCACATCCTGCTTGGGGACAGAGTTGGCCTGGCCAAGGATGAGGGCATTGGAGGCACATCCCTTGGGGACAAGGGCCTTGGGTGACCAGTGTCTAAGTGCCATCCAGCGAGGCGGCTGCAGCCAGAGCCTTGCTGGGGACAGAGTCATTGGCACCCAGCACCTGGAGGCAGCTCTGCAGAGTGGGACTGCAGTGATCTGTGTGGGTATGGTGGCCCCAGGCAGTGGCAGGCTGGTGGCCAGGGCAGGGGATATTCTGCTCTGTTGTCTGCACTGGGGAGGCCATGGCTGGGGACTGAACCAGACAGGGGCTTGCAGTGCATGGGAAATGGGGTGGGCTGTAGCTGGGCGTTGTGACCACCCCAGCACTCCATCCAGCCGAACCCTCATCTCCCAGTGCCCAGCATTCACCAGTGCTCCCTGCTGCCTCTCGTGACTGAAGATCCCAGTCACCCGGCACTATCCCCACCTGCCAGTACACTGCAGCTGTCCTCCCACCTCCCACTGTTCCCCAATCCCGGGATCCTTCATGCCCCAGAATCTTGGGATAAATGTACTCATGCATTAGCTGAGGAGACAATGTCCTCAGGTAGTGGGAAACATCTTCAGTCATGGGGGAGAGTCATCCAGGCTCTGCGGAAGGCCCTGCAAGAGCAGGAAACCTGGAAGGCAGCAAGGGAGTGTTTGATGGACCCCGAAGTGAGGAGCCGGGGCAGCCGCACAGACTGTGCCCCCCCAGACTGTGCCGGCTCCATTAGCCCTAAGGTCGGCAAGAGGGCGGCACGACCCCTCCATCCTCGGGCGCTGACAGCTCCGGAGGGACAGAACCAGGCTGGATCCCTCTGGGGAGCTGCCCAAGGGAGCCGGGGGGGAGAGAACAGAGCTGCAGAGGTCAGGGCCAGACCGCGGCCCTGTGGGCCCCAAGATGGCGCCGAGCACTAAGGTGAAGGGCGGGGCGAGGATGCTCCTGGCGGGGAGAGGGAGGGAGCACAAGAAGGGAATGGGGGGGGTGCAGGGGGGACACTGATCCGAGGGCATCGGGAACAGTGTCCATGATGGACACACACCCCCGAGCAGAGGGATGGGTGAGCCCAAAGGGGAGGAACAGCCCCGCCCACCGTAGAAGTGGGCGGGGTTGGAACCCGAGCAGAGGGAGGGGCGAACCCAGAGAGGGAACAGCCAACACACAAAAGTGGGCGTAGCCGGAGCCCAACAAACAGGCACCGCAAACCGGAAGTAGCCGTCAGTCGAGTTCCGGCTCTGAACCAAGCACCGGGGGGGGACGAGCGGTTCACAACCGGTTCAAGGTTAGAGGAGGAGGTGTTATAAATTGAGACCACAACGGATCATAATCCAATTAGAATTTTATTAATTATAGCAAGTAGAATATGAGCAAAGCCAGCGCTGGACGGCAGGGGAGTCTGCGCTCCGCCTACTGCCGTACTGAGCAGTTCAAAAAGCCCTCCCTTATACATCTTTTACTTCCGTGTTCATGACGTAGTTGAGGTACTCTGCGCATGCTTCAGCTGTTGCTAGGGGGTCGACCTCTGCCTCCCGGTGGTCGGTGAGGCCGAAGTAAGAAGTTTTCCTCCTTTGTTCCATAGTTGACCCTTCATTTATGTCCTTATATGGAGTGGTTTGTCTTATTTCTGCCAGTTCCTGGAACATCTTGTAAGCCAGTTTCTGTAACACCTTGTGGTCATCTTATGTTTGCATAAACGGTTTCTGGTTTAATTGGTGTAAGCGATTGTGGTTTAATTGGTGTAAGCGATTGCGGTTATCTTATCTTGCATAAACTGTGTCCGTTAACTGTGTGCATAAGCAATTTCATATCTTTTGTTGTCTAACCTTTATATTGGGCTTAACATATATATACCTAACATATATCTTAATAAACAATACCTTATTCTTTAGTTTTTCACATTAACCTTTACACCTTTTAATCTTCAGACATGGATTTAGGGTTAGTCGGCGCCCAGTCTGCTTCTCCTGCCGCTTATCAGTAGGAACAAACATCTGTGTTTTTGTCATGGTCTTAAGGCTTGATCGCCCAGTCTGCCTCTCCCTGGCTTATCAGCAGGACCTTTCATCTGCTTTTGTCAGTAGAATTAGCATCTGTTTCTTCCCCTCCAGCAGTAATCAATGCCTTGGCAAGATGGCAATGGCAGGTACTTAAGACAGACAACACTTTTGTTTAAGCAAAGGGATTCCTTTAACTCCCTTGTACAATTTTTCTGTATTACCCCCTGTACATTGGTTACCCGTGTATCAGTCCCCCCTTTTTCTATAAAGTGAGTAAATTCTTTTACTCTATTATTTATGACAGACCTATCCATGTTACCTGGAGAAGGCCTTGGTTAAGTATATCTCTGAACCATCCAGTAACTCCTCATCCAATCCACTTCCAACAATTTTAAGCTTTTGCATATTCTCCTGCAGTTTTCCCAGCTTAGCATGGATTGATTCAGAATGGTCAGATTACGTTCATGCAGCACATACCTTTGAAATCCTCAAAACCTTTTCTGCAAGACACCCACTGTATCTTGCAGGACTCAAACCACCAGATGCCTGCTGCCTAAAAAACAAAACTTTTTCTACAAGACATCCACTGTGTCTTGCGGACCCAAACCACAAGATGCTCACTGTCCCCTGTGACTGTAAACCACAGGATGCCTGTTGCCTCTTGTGGGTGTACACCAAACGGACACTAGCAGCCGGGTATACACCTAATTAGGCCAAGCTTCATGTAGTATGTGCAGCACTTGTACTGCCCTTCTGTTATTACCGTTCGATGTGATTTTCCAGGGAGCTTTTGGAGCCTTTTTGAATCCAGACGCTTTGTTCTCTAATTTTGATAGTAGTGAAAGTTGTGAGTAATACTTGGAACGGCCCCTTCTACCTTGGTTCGAGATCTTCCTCTGTGGTCTGAAAGATTTTATGTATACATAATCTCCAGGTTGTATATTATGTACTGGACTCTCCAGTCCTCTGCTTCGAGTTCCAGCCACGTGGTTTTCTTCTCCCACTTGGAGAGGCACTCCCTGTTGGACCCCATATGGTCTTCCATATAAAATTTTACATGGTCTAGCCTTTTCTTTCGACCGAGGTTTAGTTCAAAGCCTTAATAGAGCCAGTGGTAAGGCTTGGTACCAATATTCATTTATTTCCTGACATATTTTACCAGTCTGATGTTTTGATCAGATGAACCATCTTTTCTACTTGCCCACTGACCTGGGGCCTGTATGGTACATGTAGTTGCCAATCAGCTTCTAATTTTGCTAGTTTCTTGTAACTATTTTGCTCTAAAGTGCGAGCCTCGGTCGGAAGAAATTGCCTCTGGTACTCAAAACAAGGTATATCATACAACGATGTTCCAATTACTTGTCTTACATTATTTATTCTACAAGGGAATGCTTCTGACCACCCTGAAAAAGTATCGGTTAACACCAACAAATATTGGTAACCTGTTCTTGGTCACTCAGGAAGATTTATCTGCCAGTACTGTCCTGGGTAGCTTCCTCCCCAGTTGTACCAATTTGATTTCTATTTTCTCCTTCCTACAATTTGCCTAAGTATTTATACAAAGAGTTGCGACCCCAATGAGTTTTATTAGGTTCCTCCTGAAGTATTTTCCATAGTTGATTACAGGGAATTAAAATTTGCCCATCATGTATCTGAGCCCAACCCCCTTTTTTCCTGTCCTTTGAGATCTTCAATCAATTTTCTATCCTCCTTTGAATATCTAGGTTTAGATTTCTCAATTGTTAGTTTGCCATCAGGGATTCAGCTTCTTGTTTGTCTTCAATATTGGCCAAATTATTTCCAGTTTCCTGATCAGAATCACCAGCTTAAATTTAAAAACCAAAAAAAAACCATGAAGGAGATAACCAGTGGGCTTCTTTCTGTTCCAGAACTGCTAATACAACATGAGACACTAGTACAGTAATCTTTTGTCCCAAGGTAAATTTGCAAGCCTCTTCAATGTTCATGACAACTGCAGAGGCATCTGGGCTATCCTTTGCTTGCTTCATCCAGCTGTTTTGAAAAATGCACCACTGTCTTCTTATAGGGTCCTAGCTTCTGAGCAAGGACCAAAGCTATTCCCTCTTCATAGGAATATAGCAAGTCAGAGAGCTGTAGTTCTCATTAGCTCTGTTTTAAAGCCCTCCTCTACAGAATCAGTCTATTCCAAAGAGAGAGGTTTCTTTTAACAGTTCATATAGTGGTCTTACCAGAACACCATAATCATGTATCCATGTCTGCATCATCCAGTCATTCCCAGGTACGTACTCCTTGATGGCTGATGGTCGTGGTGTTTGATAAATGGCTTCTTTTCTAGCAGTTCCAACTTCTATGTTCTCCTGTTGTTTCATATCCTAGGTAGGAAACTCAGGTTTGAATTAGTTTGGCCTTTTGTCTGGATACCTGATAATCATTCAGTCCCAGAAAATTCAACAATCCCACCATTAACGAGACATATTCTTCCTTTGTTCCTGTAGCAATTAATAGGTCATTCACATATTGTAAGAGAGTCCCTCTGAGTGGTGGATTCCATGTTTCTAGTTCCAGTGTTAACTGATTTCAAAACTCGTCGGACTGGTTTTAAACCCTTCAGGTAATACTGTCCAAATTAGTTGAGTTTTCCTTACTGTGTCAGGATTTTCCTTATTCAAAAGCCAATAAATTCTGGTTTTCTTTGGCCAATATTAAGCAAAGAAAGAGTCCTTTAAATCCAAGACAGCAAACCATTTGATTATTATTCAATTTAGTAACAAATGCCTATACCCCCCTTCCTTGGCAGTTCTGTAAAGTCAATCTGCCATTGTTGGCCTGGTCCATTTGTTCCCTTTTAGATTTTTCCAGATTGCAGGGTCACTTATATTACTCTCCATTGCCTCCCAGGGCCATCTCTCTCCCCGGTTAGTTCCCCCATAAACACAGCAGTTAGTTACATTCAATGCTTTAGCTATATATTCAGCAAGATTTACAAAGAGATTTTTTTAGCAACTGTGGGAATTTCATATTGGACTCCAGTTTCCATTTCATGATAATACATGATGTTGTATTGACTCTTTATATTTTTCTTTGATCTTAATACTAATAATCACATTTGGGTCTTCTCCAGTTCCATATATTTTAAGTCCAATTTTAGTTATTTTTTTTTTTCTGTTTCCAATTTTTCAGTTAAATTTCAGTTAAATTCACTGGCTTGCAGGCACGGGTTGTACAGCTATTCCTGCTATTAAACCTCATAGAGTCTTACATTGATAGTCATATCTCCAGCCTGCAGTATTCCAGCATACACAAGACCATCCTTTTCTTCCACAGAGGTGTGATGACTGATATCTAGCCGTTTGACTAGGTACATCATCAGGATTTATGTGACATTGGTATTCACCTGGGCAAATATATTTTGGTTGGCTACTATAGTACCACCTCCACTCTGAACTTCCACAATTAGTATCTAAATTATCATCTATAATATCACATGCATCAAAAATTATTGACAGTGAGGTACTCGAATTGGTTATAACTTCATAACTTATTCCAATTAACCTTCTTCTGAATTTGTTCTCACTGAGTTTGATTATATATGCAACTGCCTATCTTTGTTCCTTTGCATTCATAAACAGTGTGATAGACCAAGGTTTTAGAGGTTATCCCCCTTCTTCTAGTTGTGGTAATGCATTCAACTACAGTTGTGAATGTTTTTAAAAGCCACGGCATTTTCCCATATGGTTCTTATCAGAACCGACACCAAAAGAGGTCCGGTCAGGATCATAGTGGTCAGCGGTCACAGCCCCAGGGCTTGCAGCCCTTGGCAGACCTTTTCAGCTGCAGCACCGACTCCCTCCGGTCTTGCCCTCTCCGGTAGGTTAAAGGTATACCCCACAACAACTATTCCAACGAGGTGGTAATTTCACACCGAATGCAAAAAGAACTGTAATTGATTTCTCAAAAACTATTCGTGGTCTCCCCTACCAGTAATAATATACTTCAAACAACTGGGACACTTGGCTCTTAAAATAATTTCAGCTATATCTGCATTTCCCATATCAAATTTACAGGAGTCAATATAAATTCCCTCAGTTACTTATCCGAGTCCTCTTCAGGGTCAGCTTGGTGTCTCCGGGTTCAGTCACAACTTTCCTTTATGGTTCCTTTTACTCATGACGCGTGTGTCCACCCTTTTTCAGCAGTTCTTATTGCCGTTTCTGTAGTTAAAAGAACAAGAAAAGGTCCCTCCCAACGAGGGGATAAACTCTCTTCTTTCCAGCTTTTATGTCATTCTTGTTCTAATTCATTCACTGGAGCTGCCCCATGGCATCCCCCTCCAGGGCAGTCTCACTTCCAGGGTCCAGACTCCCCATAGCACACACACCGATCTGGTTCCACAGAAGAGCCTACTCCCCCACCTCTGCTCAACATTCCTTCTCCACCAGTTTCAAAGCAACCGCTTTCTTTTTATCCACTTTCCATGTTTCCTCCTTTACTCCCAGTCCGCATTTATCAACATGTCTGTTTCCACTTGTTTGTCTATCCCGGCACCCATCCCATACAACACATACAACACATACAACATACAATACATACAACACAGGAGCTGCTCGAGCTCCCTCCTTAACTTTAAACATCTTTCCCCAGTATCACAATCTGAACAACATTTCTTTAGCTTTTAGTTTTTCCTGTTCTTTTCCAAAGCAAAAATTAAGGGATCAGGAAGAGGTATATTAATTTTGCACTGTCACATCTGCATACATTCCATTTTCCTTGTCACCTCAAAACAACATTAATTATAACAATGTATCATAATTCAAAGTTCCATTTTTGGGCCATTTTCCTTCATCTTCCAAAGTGTATGAAGGTCAGCATTGGTTACAATATTTTACCAACGTTTTCTTGTTTACAGAGGCCCCAGAAGATCCTCTCAGTTCTTTCTAATGAGCCAAAATGTAACCCAATGGGCTTTTCCTCAGAATTTCCTTGTTTTGACCGGCTCCCATTTCAGTCAATCTTTTACAGATCTCTATAGCTTCTCAGTGCTCTGCAAATGCACTTATGAAAATATGAGAGCACCTACACAAGTTTCAGTTACAGAAAACCTTTGCAATCATGCCTCTTAAATTTTTTCTTTTTTACATTTTTTACAATTTTTTTTTTTCCAGTTTGTGTTTTTTCTCTCTTTTTAATCTTATACACAGGACAGAGACAGGACCACAAAACATAGACACTTCGTCAGTCTCCGGCCGCTCTCCTCGCGGAGACACGGAACCGCGGATTGGGACTCCACACTCGCTTCGTAGCTATGCTACGTCTCAGTCACACAGAAACACCAAGTTACACATGGGATCCCCCACTCACACTATGGTTCCGCTTACCCTCCTCACGGTTCTCAGAATTTGAGATACAGCAGAAACCTGGTGGGTTCGCTTACCCTTCACCTGCCCCCCTAGCAGGTCCGTCCTGGCTCCCAAAACTCGGGATGCAGGAAAACCCGGGCTCACCCGATCCGCTCCCAGGATCGCTAGCAGCCGCTCTATCGGTCGGCGAGCCCCCCGCTTGCAAGCCATACCAACCAAGGGGAACTTCGCTGTGCGCCAGACGTCTCTGCGCGCCTTACCAGCAGCCCCGGGCCACGCGTACGCCTTACAGGCCACCTAAATTACCAAAACCTAAATTACCAAAACCCAAATTACCAAAACCCAAATCACCATAACCCCAAACATACCGTTTCTCCGCAGCCGGCACAGGTTGTTGTCTGTCCCCGCAGTGAGCAGACGAGAAGTGGAGGTCCTCCAGGCAAACAGCCTGTGGCGCCGAGGATGTCCACCCCTTGGCCGATCCTGCAGCCGGACAGAGGTCTCCTGCCTGGCTCGCCAAATTGATACGCGGATAGACTCCACAACTAGTTAAAATTGTAAAGTAGGTATGCTTTTATTCAGCGCTGAGGTGCATGGGGATAGCTCCTGCAAAGCATGCACACCTGAGGGTTGTTCTCCCTTTACACTTATTCTCTTAAGGTATACATAGACATGAGGTTGCTCAATCCGCCTATACATATTTATTATCTATCCCCGCTTCGTATTATAATGAGCCGGAAGGTCCTTTGCACTTGCGCAGTGCCCCTTCTGGTCATGGGCAGGGGTCTTCAAGATGAAGTAAATGAGTCTTCCTCTTCTTAACCTTTACACCTTTTAATCTTCAGACATGGACTTAGGGTTAGTCGACGCCCAGTCTGCTTCTCCTGCCGCTTATCAGTAGGACCCAACACCTGTGCTTTTGTCATGGTCTTAAGGCTTGGTCACCCAGTCTGCCTCTCCTGCCGCCTATCAGCAGGACCTTTCATCTGCTTTTGTCAGTAGAATTAGCATCTGTTTCTTCCCCTCCAGCAGTGATCAATGCCTTGGCAAGATGGCAATGGCAGGTACTTAGGACAGACAATACTTTTGTTTAAGCAAAGGAATTCCTTTAACTCCCTTGTACAATTTCTCTGTATTACCCCCCTGTACATTGGTTACCCGTGTATCAAAGGTTGATTGCAATCACTGGCTTGCCTCAGAGGGCAAATTCATGTTTGGGAGCCACAAACTATTGAGTTCAGAGCTGCGTGCACTGCGGAGGGTCCATGAGACTGAGGCAGGTGTCAGCACTCGGTACCTGGGACTGCACTGAGCAGTAGCACTGAAGAGCTGCAGGTGGCACAACTCTTATGATACTCAAGCAGTTTGTTCTTTGCTAAGGTGTCAGGCTCCTTTTCCAGCCACACGCAGGATACAGTGCTCGGTTGGCCCAGAAGGTGGTGGCCGTCCTGCTGTAGGCTGGGGAATTGCCTTCCAGTGTCCTGTTTTCTGGCCCAAGGAGGTGTTTCTGGCCTTGCTCCTCGGCTGGGCAGATGTGGAGGGGGAGGGCTGTGCAGGGAAGGGAGGGCAGCCAGGACTTGGAAGTGCTTTTGGGCTTCAGCAACCTGTGTCATCCTGGTGGTGAGAGATGGGGCAGGTTCTTCCAAGGGTGCCTCTGGTGAAGCTTTGAAATTGCCATTTCAGGCAGCAGAGAAACACTGACAGCCTGGGGGGATGAACTGGAAATGAGACTTAAAAGCTTCTGTGACTTGGGGAATCCTTGTGCAACTTTTCAGGCTCCCAGTAAGGAGCAACCACTGTGCAGCACTACTCCCCTCTCATCTCCTGCTTGTGATCTCTAACCACTAGAATGATTTCTGCTGCAACCAGCAATAAAGGCAGAGGTTAACTGCATTGCAGCTCTGCAGAGGAGGCCAAAATGATGGAAAAGATGAGGTGGTTCAAGGCTCAGCGTAGGGTTTGCATTCAGAGATGCTGACTTCTTTCCTGGGTGATGCTGGGCAAAGTCCCTTCCTCTCTTGGCACCTCTGTTTTCATGCACAGAAACACATTTGTGTCACTGAAGTGGTGGGATGCTAAACCCATTGGTTTGCTTTGGAAGTGCACCGGGATCCTCTGGCGCAAGGCAGTGCAGATACTGTCTTCTC
The DNA here is from genome assembly GCF_012275295.1 of Melopsittacus undulatus. Lineage (NCBI taxonomy): Eukaryota > Metazoa > Chordata > Aves > Psittaciformes > Psittaculidae > Melopsittacus > Melopsittacus undulatus. The sequence goes on along the minus strand of NW_022994438.1, from coordinate 4,383 downwards.
ATCCCTGTGGGTGCAAAAGGGAAGGGGAAAAGTGTGCTGCTGGTAAAGTGCAGCTGAAACCCAGTTGCTTCTCCCCTCCCAGTGCAGGAGGCTTTTTCTTGAGGGCTGCCAGCTTTAAGAAACCTCTGGTGAGCTTCTCAGTGAGGAGTAAAACTCGCTGCTGTGCTGGGAATAATAGGATCCATGGGGGAGCCTGTGTCTCAGGGTCAGCCCCGTGCTGAGCTGCTGCTCTTCCTCACCAAGTGCTTTGCTGCTCGTGCACGGACACGACAGGCTCTGCAAATCTGCTGCTTCTTCAATGATCTGCTTGGTTCGTCTCTCCCATGGCACAGGCTGCAGAGGCAGGAAGAGGACAAGCTGGTTGATGTTCCTAAGGAGCACGGGGTGGTCCCCCCTCTCAGAGAACACCCTTCCCTTCCCATCTGCACCTCCCAGAACCAGGGGACAGAGGTGCAGGGAGACTCCACGCCTTTCTGCAGTGATATTTTCACCATTGTGCCCATGGTAAGTGATGGCTGAGAACCTCCCTTCCTGCTCCTCGTCCTTCTCCTCTCTGAATGAGGTCCCTTGGCAGATCCCATGTCAGCTGCTCCATGTGCCAAGAGAGGAGACATCAGGTTTCTGGTGAGGCTGGGGGCGCTTGTTGCAGAAAGCATTTCTGAGCAGCAGCAAGAGCCGACCCCAGGCTGGGCTCTGCTGCGAGGCCTGTGACTCAAGGGCACTTCATGAGTGTCCTCACAGTGTTCAGAGGTATCAGTTACTCTCTGTAAGGACACATTTCCATGTAGCGCATGGGGGTGAAGAAAGGCCACTGGTGCACTGTTAGTTCACATCCTGACCTGCAGAATGAAATGATCTTCTCTGGAAAGGTGTCCAAATTGAGCCCAAGTTTAATCGGGGGGACAGCAATCCATTCCTAAAACCTGGATGTATACCACATCTGAGTGTCCCTTCCAGTGCCGTCTGTGAGCCTGGACACGAGGCTGGCAGGTTTAAACAAGCTTTTTGAGTTCTACTGCAGATAGGTAGAGAAAACTGCTCACTTTCCTGGTGATGCAAGCAAAACCCCCATGTCCTTCAATCAGCCAGAGCCGTTGCTGTGGGTATTCACATGGTCTGAGCTGAAGAATGGCTGCTGTCTGAGCAGTGCAACATCCCTTCTCATCTTGGAGTGAAGCCTGGAATAATCCCAACCTCTTCTTTCTTTTCCAGTGGGTGAAACTAGTTTATGTTTTGATTTTGTTTTTGAGGAAGGGGGCTGCTGTTCTCTTCTTGCTTGCTCCTGCAGCGCATGTAAGGCTGAGAGCCACCAGTGCCAGCACAAGTGCGGTCTCACAGCACTGTAGCTGGCAGCAGCACGATGTGAGCAAGAGACTGTGTCAGAGCAGCAGGGATATTGGGGAGAGTGGGAGCTGCTGAGCTGAGCCTTCAGAGCATCCTGTGGTGTGTGAGCTGGTTCTGGAGTGTGCCCCAGGGCTCCTGCTTCATTCCAGTTGCTGTGTCTCCACAATGAGCTTAAGCTGCTCTTGAGCTCTGAGGTGCATTAAGGGGAGGTCTGGAATTGTGCTGAGTCCTGTCCCACATCAAGATGTGATGATGCAGAGACGTGAAGTGTAGCTTGGCCCCAGCTGTGAGTGGAAACCTTTCCTAAATGGTCGTGTTCCTGTTACATGGTTTGCTCTAGGGCTGAATCAAAGCAGGCTCCTACAGGAGTCTCTCCCCTGCTGTCTTGTGCAGCGTATCAGTCTCTTGATTTCCATGAATTCCATTCTTTATGGAACAATCCTTTTCCCATGGAGAGTCTTGCTCTTGAGCCTGTTAAGTGTTGGGTCAGTTCTCTTGGGATGGAGGATATGAATGCAAGGCTCCAGTGGGGTGCTGTATCAGGATTGTTCCTGAGAGCTGTGCTGATCCCTAGAAAAGGAGAGGCTTTAGTGCTAGCCCATAAGCTTGTCCTCAGGTGCCTTAGAGAAGTGTAATCTGGCTGTGCCCTGGGACCCAGCAGCACCTTGGATGTATGGAGATGTGTCCCTTGTGAGGATCGTGGTGCCTCACTGGATGGCTTTGTGGTGCTTGGTGGCCAGCAAGGCATCATCCCTGGCAAGGGGGTGTGTGTGCTGCACCCTCCTCTGATTAGCTTGTAAAGGAAGCAATGGCACGTGCCCAAAGCTCTAAGCTCCCTCCTGCACTAGTTAAAGAGTGTGTACAGAATGATGCCAGCAGTCAGTGTTGGTCTCGGTATGTAGCAAATCATGCCCCCAGGGCCTTGGGCACTCGCAGTAACCCTGCTGGGCTCTCCTTTGCACTCCTCAGTGTTTGAGATGCACCTTTGCAGTGTTCTCCAGGTTCTTGCTGAAGCTGTACTTTTTGGTGCAGTGGCAGCTCAGGGTTGTGATGTTGAGTTTGGGTTATCTGGGGCCGGGATCAACTGCAGAGTCAGACAGATGCCTTGAGGCCCTGAGCCAGCTCCAGCTGCCCTGGCTAGAGGAATGGGGATGCAGGAATGGGAGGAGGCCTGGGGCAGCAAGGGCTTTGTGTCATGGGCAGTGTCTCCTGTCCACATGGGGGACTTTGTGCAGGTTTTGAGAAGAATCCAAGTGACTTTACTCTTTTCAGACTTTGCAGTTACTGGCGGTTGGTGTTTGAAAAGGGTTCTTCTCTGCCTGTCCTTGCCCGTTGTTCCTGACTCAGAGCAGGTTGTGCATCAGGGAACTACTTGCAGCTGCAGGCCAATAACTTCCCATGTTGTAGCTCTTTAAATTTTGTGGGGCTGTCCTCTAAGCTGTCAGTGCTGTGTCAGTGGCAGAACCGTAGCTAGTAAATATCTGATGCTGCAGGAGTGCTGGAGGCTCCAGTCAGTTCAAGGCTCTTCTGGACAGAATTCCTGAGAATAGCCAAGAGCAGAGTGGAATCAGAGCCTGGCTGTGCTGATAGAAAAAATGACTCTGTTCTTTTTATCTGCTTCCGTGAACTCAATATTGAATTCCTGGTAGAGCGTTATTACGGTTGCCAGAGGTGTAGCTACTTACGTCAAGTGTATTTGTAATGCTGGGGCTGAAGGGCTGTACGAGGTGCCTTTGCTTAAAGCAGTTGGAGGAAGTGAGAGCCTATAGAAACCAGGGGTGCCTGCTGAAATGTGTGACAAGGCTTCCTGGGCCTGAGCACCAGTGCCAGGATCCTGTGGGAGAGCAGCAGAGAGAGAAGACCCTGAAGAAGCAGCAGACAGTTGCAGAAACGAGTAGTGTGGCCCAGACTTAAATCCCTGAGCCAGAGCTCAGTCATCTCTGAGGGTAACAAAAGCTCCTTCCGGGTGCCAGTAAAGCGAGGACTTGGAGGTGTTTCTGCAGCTGCTTCCAAGCTCTCCTCTAAATTCTGTGACAAGTGTTGCTTGCTCCTTGCTCTTTGCTGATGCTCTAAATAAAGGCTTACAGGCGCTGTAGTGGCAACAGAATGTGACTGTTTGAAGATAAATGGTTTGCTGTCACTTCTGTTTCAGGAGGGAGATATCTTGCCAAATTCTTCACTTGAAATCAATGTGATCTTTAAGCCCAAGAAGAAGCCAGAGTCTACCAAGAGGCAGCCTACTGTGACATCTCAGTACACGCACCTCCTCATGCTCCTGTTCCCACAGAGGAGGTACAAACACTCTTCCAGCCCACTGGGATCTCGTGTAGCTCTGGAGGGCTCAAGAGGACAGTGCTGGCACATGCTGCTGTCCCTGCGGTTCCGGTGGTCTCATGTCTGAGGCCAGGGCTCAGTATGCCTGGCTCTGGCTTCCTGACCCCAGAAGAGACAAAGCAGTGAAGGAATAAGCTTTCCTGCCCAGGGTTTGCCAGCATTTGCAACACACACAGCTTTAATGAAGGAGCACCAGGAGCCTGTAGACCATTTACCTCCCAAATGAGTCTTGGTTGCGTGCTCTCTCCTCCTCCTGGTGCTGCGCCTTGGTGCAGAGTAGCAATGGGATGGCAGGTGTGAGATCTCGGTCCAAAAATTGAGCCAAGGATTCAGGCTTCAGTGGCTGAGAGCAGCTTTCAGACTGAAGATCTTGTGCATCTGTCATCTCTAGGCAAATCTATGGAAAGAAGCCACCTGAGTTTGGCGTAAGCCTTGAGGTCTCGGTGCCTTTGCACCAAGGTGATGTGCACGTTAGCATTTACATGTCTGGCTAGATGTGATCTGCTCAGTAGAGGGGCTGGTTTTACAGGTGCTGCAGGGATGAGACAAGGGCAAGTGATTGGTTTGAGCTTAAACAGGGGAGATTTAGTTTAAATCCAGAAGAATGTTTGGTAGAGTGGTGAGGGCACTGGAACAGGGTGCCCAAGGAAGTTGCTCAGTCCTGGCAATGTTCAAGTTCAGGCTGGATGGGACTTGGAGCAAGCC
>NW_022994437.1:0-50964 GCF_012275295.1 Melopsittacus undulatus | reverse complement strand
CTTGTGCTGTCTTCTGAATCCAGTGAGCAAATTGGAATGTTGATTATCAATACTTGTGAAGTGCAGTCAAGCTCTTCAATGGCTAATTAAAGAAGAGCCTTGGAGCACCAGTCATGTAATACATTAAAAAATACCCAAGAGTAGATCTTAACTGAGTGTTTCCCAACCTTTATCTTTTATGTTACTCTAAGCACTGTAACCAACTGCCACCTATTTGCACTTATTTCATTCAACACAATTTTCATGGAGAAGTTTCTAGAAGTGATTGAGTGACTGGAACATCAGCGCAGCGTGGCTGCTGTGTGTTCCAGTGCACTGCAAAGCCAGCAGGTTAAATTGGTGCTACAAAAACCAGCAAAACCAGCGAGGTTTTAGGCAAACACCAAGGTTACTAATACAAGCACACGCTGCAGAGGTTACATTCTCTGCCAAATGTAACCTGGCAAATCAGCCTCCACTTTTTGTGACTTTCATTTTAAGCTGAAATCTTCCAAGTTTTGCTATACTTTATATTTCTAAGAAAAGCTTCAAGACCAATGAGGTAGCCTTTTCAGTCTTTCAAAAATCCAGAGAAGACTGATGATGTGAAACATATACACGAGCTTATTCTCAGGAATATGGACTTTCTGTCTAATGGCAATGATCACAAAGTTGTAGCAATTAGACAACATAATGAATGAACTACTAGGACATTCAGGCAATACTGCAGAATTACTTACTCTACTCATATAACAGACTAATTCCACTTAGTCATTCCAAAGGTCCACCTAGCCCAGAACAGACTCTTAGAGTGTCCAGTAGCAGATGCCCAGAAACAGCAAAAGGAAAATAGAGAATAGAAAGGCAAATGTGTACAGGCATTTCCCCAGAACGCTCTTCTGACCATCAACAATTCGTAGTTCAGAAACTTCCAAAGCCACAGGTTGTGTCTTTTATCTCACTAGTCACATATACTCGTTGAAATTCTCATTGCATCACCAATTCCCGTAAAGAAGAACTGAAATCACTGCTTTCTGATTTAGATCTATTAGAATACAAGACCACAACATATTTTATCACATAAATTTGAAGGCTGTTATGTCATGAAACATATTTAAAATCCAAAACTTTTATCAATTGTCAAGACATCCTAGTTGGTTATAACACATCCAAGGGACCTCAGTTACAGAAATGGCTCTTACACTGCCCTGCAAATGGCTAAGAGCATATAAAAGGACCATGCTACATTATAATACTACACGCTGTCAGCATCACTGATGGCTTTAGCACAGTTTTATTATGGTATCTCTAGAAGTTTGACAGACTCTCCTTGTGATTATCACCCAGATCAGGAGCATTTAATTTCTCTTAGGGCACAGGGAGCAATTCAAGCACCAAATAAAAAGATTTATTTAGTTCTTTTTAGCAATGTTAAAGCAGAAGTTCTGTAGTTTTTCCAACTTTGAAAAACTCTATACAAGTGCTGAAGTATTAGAATATTTAATGTAAAAAAGTTTAAGTCCTAAAGTCTTGATTAGAGATAAGTAGCTTTGCGATACTTTGGTTGCAGTTTTCTTGCTGGATGACAATTATCTCCAAAAGCCAGGCACTGGTTCCAGTAGGCAACAAAATTACTAGGAAGATCCCACTTTCTAGTTCTGTCTCTCCTTCCCTCCCGTTTTACTGTATGGCATCAGCAAGTCACACCATCTCACTTTCCCCCATTAGTGAAGTGAGGAAATGCAACTTCTCATAGGAGTTGTAATAATCAACAATCCATCTTCAAAATCGAAGACTGAAATGAACACCCTGAACCCCTGCAGACCCCACATGCAAACGTATCACCCTGTAAACTGAAGTTTCATAAAGCCAAGGAATAAGGTTTCCTCTCCCCAGAACTCAAAAGGGAAGGCTTTATAAATACTTTCTATCTAGCACATACAGGTGCTTTACCTTCTCTTTTTTTTGACTTAAGTAGCACTTCATTCTCATCTATCCCACTACTGTATCTATAGATAGTAGTCACTCTTCCTAGCCTACACAAGCTAAACCTGTTCAGTCCACCTCTCATAAATAGGCTCTCCAACCTCCACTCAGCACAGCTCCTTTCCCGGCACCTCATTCATGTTATGTTTAACAGATGAGCTCAGATCCTACAGAAGTCTTTGTGAGGGTATCATCTAAGCTTTGCCCACATTTGAGAATAAAGAAGACACTCATCAAGAGCCCTGAGCTGCAATATCCTTGCAAACTTCCCTGCCTAGGACCTTTTCCTATGAAGAGTCAGTAGAACAACTGATGAGCATCCTTACATATGGGTGATGCTTTGGAAAACTAAGGTTTTGGTAACTAGCAGAAGGCTGAGGTAATTTGCTATTTTAAATATGTGGAATTTTAAATACAGGGAAGATGGAGTGATATCAGACAATAATCAAATACCACCTTATCACAACTGAGAGCACCTGGCTCTTCCCCCGCCTCCCCTCATTGTTGACAATCGTTTCATAGCACCTGGATTGTGGATCCCTGGGGGGCACTCCTACAGAAAATACAGTAACAAAATTCACTTGTATCCAAAACAAGGAGATCTGCAGACTTAAGCAGGAACAACAACCTCCATAATTAAGAGCAAAAATATGCTTAATGGTTATTTCACTGCCTCATTACTATCCATCCACATGGACTTAATGATATGGGAAAAATTCATCAGCTAAGTAAAAACTTACAACCAAGTTAGAGTCTGTTTACTGCTCTGGCTTTGAATGAAAGTTATTGCCGTTGCTTTGGTGGGCATATGACTCAGTCCTCACTAAAACTGTTTATGTTGAGATATTTGGATACACCAACCAGTCATACTGACTATGCAAGAAAGAGCAAACAGTGAGTTTATAATTCCTTAAACCAGAATCTCAGAAGCAAATAAAAGGCATTTACTAAGTCTAGCGGTTTCTCTGTGCTAAAATACAAAAGCTTTTGGAAAATAACGACTGTTAGTTGACTTTTTCACAGTGAGGATTTCCCATTGTATTGAACAAGATGAGCATAGATTTTAGTAACTGCTTTCATATCCTCCATCTGTGAGTAAAATAAAACAAGTACACTTTGTATGATCACTCTCACCATGCACAGGGTTAGCTAAACAGTCAGTGCACAAAGCAAGATCCTGCTAAAATCCCTAGGAAGATTCTTGGAACTTGTATTTAGTACTGTTGGATACTGCAGAACTCAGGCTCAGCTCACTGATCAGGTTGTAAGACTGAAAACTCTCATGAAAGAAGCTAACATATAGTTTGAACCTACTAACTTGAGAGTTTTACAAAAGGATCATACATGACAAGCTGGACCAGAAGATAACCCTGGAATTAGAATCCTTTCTTTATACACCAGAAGCATCCAAGAAAGCCACTGTCAGATGAGGAACAGAAGGCATTGGAAACAAAAATCCAAGGAAAACAATGGCTTTTAAAAAACAAGTTTTTCTTCCTTATTTATTTTCTCCTTTTTTCTTAATAGTGTCTGACTCATTAGGACAGAAATTTTTATCAGACAGGTTCAGAAAACAAACACAAGTTTTACTCAATGATGTATCTTATTTCAGTAACTAGAGCAGGCTCCTTCAGATACTAACTGATTTCAAAATCAGCAGCATCTGTGTGTTCAAGACGTAACAATTTCAGGGCTGATACAAACTACAAACTCTTTAGGAAGCAAAATATTTCCCATTTAACAACGAGGTTAGGATTACATATTGTGATGTCCAGGGTTTATTTGCACTTTACTGTTAACATCCATTAACTGTTTTCCTTCATATAAAGAGATTTAAGAATACATCATGAAGCTGCTTTCTACCATTGAGGCAGGTATACTTGTTACAGGAGGAAGGCAGGGAAGAATGGAAGAAAGGGAAAACAAGGTGGATGGAAGTTCAATTCAGGTAGTTACAAGGACATGTATACTAGCTCCTGGTTTCCTCACCACTTACAAGTACCATTTTCTTTTGATGCAGACATCACTAATTGACAGAATTCTTAGAGATGCTTCTTCCCATTCCCAAAACATGCTGGAGCCAAGAAGGATCTTTGAAGAACATCACTAATACACAAAAAGCATCACAGCAAAGGAAATGAGTATGTAACATTTTTTCCACTTTAATACTTAAAACCAGTTAACTAATAAAAAGGGTATGTGGTGTCCTGATCATTCTGCTCGTGTTACACCCATCCTTTAGTCAGGCTACATGCTATTTGGGGTCAGGGCAGAAGGAAATTCCATCAACACAAGCAAATACACTGCGGAGCAGCAGAGCAACTACCCACTGACAACTGCTCAAGGCAAACCTGGCTCAGAGTTACAGGATGGACACAGTATCAAATCCAACATTAGCTCTTTAGGATGAGAGCCTTCCCCACCTAAAGCTTTTGCTGCAGACAGCTAGATCACACTGCACCTATTTACAGAGAGAAATACGGTTTATGCAGTCCAAAGACCCAAAGCAACACAAGCTTGATGGATGCCTGCAATACAATAACTTCAGTACCTCCCTCCCTGCTTGAAAATGAAGGTTAACAACCAACAACTTGCTATGGAGGTGCTTTGGTATATTAATTCCTCTACTTGCAAGGGTAAGATTACTAAGAGAATCCCTATGTGTAAACATTATACATAAGGTCACACAGTTTGCTCATATTGCATCTCAACTGTTTAACCAAGCAGCATTCTCCCTCACGTTGTGTTCTGATGACAAGAACACTCCACCTAAACCAAACTCATCACCAAGTTTGGAGCAGGTCAACTCCCCATAGCCATGTGCATCTGCTGCAGCGCAGTGCAGAGGCTCCGTGGCTCTGCTCAAGCAGAGGAGGATCACAGGGAAATTTCCTCACAGGCTGCTCACCCTTATAGGCTGCTCGTCCTCAACCTCACAGGCTGCTCATCCTCACATCATGTGGCCGTTAGTTTTTATCTAACCGGTTATCTGGAAAGAGAAGCACATCCAGCACTGCCAAGGCTCATTAGCTGCTGCTTTTGCACTCACCAGCTAACCAAACTTCGGTTGTTCATTCCTGACTCTGGGTTACCTCGAGCTACTATGGAAAACAGTTAGTCTCCCGTTTTAACACGTGAAAGCAAACTCCCCTCACACAGCAGGTGACGGGAGCGGGCAGGGAGCACGGCTATAGCTCACGGCACCGCGGGCAGCCCCGGCCACGGGGGAAGGGAGGCTCGGGGCAAACAGGGACGTGTCCTTCCCCCCTCCCGACACCGCCCGCAGGCAGCCGGACCCCGGTAGCTCAGGGCTCCCTCACAACAGCACAGCACACCGGCCTGTCACGCTGCCCCGTGCCCGCCGCCAGCCCCCGCTCCTTACACGGTGATGTGCCCGGCGCCCCGTACCGCTACGGGATCCGGCGCATCGCGGGGCCGGGGCAGCTCCTGGCTCCGCACCACCGGCTCGGACTCCTCCTGCTCCTCTTCTTCCTCTTCCTCCTCCTCCAGCTCATAGATAGTGTCAAAGTCCGCCATGTTGGGCAGTAGTACGCTCATCTCAAACCCTCCCCCCGCGCGGGCTGAGCCGCGCGCCTGCGCACTGCGCGCTGGGGGTGGAGCCAAACGCGCCGGCGGTGGCAGCGGGAGCCTGGACGCGCAAGCGCAGTAGAGTGCGAAGAGGCGTGTGCGCTGAGGGGAGCGCGTTCGACGGGGCGGTTATGACGGCTCCTCACCTCTGTTCTGAGTCGGGGCCGAGCACCGGGCAGCCCTCAGGGCCGGTAGTATCCCCTGCACCGGCCGCGGTGTCCCGGGACACGTTGTCCGCCTCGGTGGGCCGTCGAGTTGCGGTGGGTCCCGTTGATAGGAGGCCGTCGTCGTGCGTCAGGTGCGCGCTCCCTTCCCGCCTCTCCGCATGTGGTGGCGAGGTCACGTGGGAGCTGCTGAGGGAAGACGATGGCGGTGGCTGCGCAGTTGGCTGTGGGCACGGTGGGCGATGCTCCTCCTGGTGTAAGCCCCTTCACAGGTGTATTAATGAGGCGGGTTTAATAAAAACAGACGGTAGATGCTTTTCACTGCCTGGTTGTAGAGTTTCTGCTGTCAGCATGGCCGAGGTGAAGGTGAGCGAAAAGGGCATGGTTTTCGTGTCGAGGCACATTGAGTTTCCCCTAATTTTTGAGACTGTTAGTCGGGGTTTGTTGGTCTCTTTGGGACTTGGGTTCTGTGCAGGGTAATGGAGTGATGAGAGGGAAGAAATTCTACATAGGAATACCAAATTGGGGAAGAAAAGTGCCTTGGAATAGTTGAGAGTGGAGGAATGTCCCTAGCACACAGGTGTGAATTATTACTGAGGTAAAATTAGTCAGATTAGTACTTCGTTAGTCACGTGCTGCAAGTGGAAAGTAAGCCGTGAAAGTGTTGGTGTTTGTAGTTGCATTGTAGGAATCAGAAATGAGATTTAGAGAGGGTTTGTGGGTTCTTTGGGTTTTTAAATGTAGCTACCATAAAGTAATGGGTTTGGGTTGCAGCCAGATCTGAATTCCTGACCCACAGCTACCACAAGGAAGGACTCTCATCTCATCCTAAAAGAAGGAGAATGGGTCTACATCCATTTCTGCTGGTTTTAGGAGAAGACTTCCCTCGTAAAACATCTTTGCTGTTTTTCAGAACTATTTAGACTGTAGCAAGGTACAGGTTACTCGATTGGGAAAAATCCTGCTGCTTCTGAAAGCAAAATTGCATTGATTACAGTTTTATCAGTGTCATGCACTCTTACTTCAGCACATTATCCATCTTATGTGAAGTTGTAGGTAAATCACAGTCTCATGACTTGCTGCACAGAGAGAGTTAAACCTATTTCAGTTTATGCATATTGCTCTGTTTAACACTCAGATGCATAAGGGAGAAAGGTAAACTGGGAATGGACAGTTGGCAGGGGCTGAGGAGCATTCCACAGCCTACTCTGGTGAATAAAGAGAAGGAAAGAGGCAGCCTGTGATGTAGTCTGGCATTCCATACAGTCATGGTGCTGTGCGCTAGTGGTGTGATCCAGCTGTCACTGGGATAAGCGGTTCAGCAGTGACTTGGGATGTGGATAAAGCCCTTTAAGAAGAATTGGGCTAGATTTTTTTTATGGTGCTTAGGACCCTGTCTTGGAGTCTGTAAAGCCAAGCTCAATTCCTGTGCCTTGCATGGGTTCTGTTTTCTTCAAATGCATAACTGCTGAGAATTCTAGAAGGATAAAACAAAAGGAGAGACAAGCAATATGTATATTGTGAAGTGAAATAAAACCACAGCTACTTGTCTGCAGGGCTTTGCAGCTTTAATGTTGATATGTAAATCATGAGGTGCAGGTGGTAGAGGAAGGTGTGGTGAGCAGATCCAGCATTGGTCATGCATGTTAAATTGCAAAGCCTACATTGTAATGCATCTGGTGCTCTAATTTAATGAATAACCTAATGCTATGGGCGCTTGGATGTCTGTTGAGGCAGAAGTGAGCAGTTGGTAGAGTTAAGCTGTGAAGTCTCGGTGCTGAAACATGTAGCAAAATAACTCTCTGAACTGAAGCATCAAAAGAGGCAGTGTGGTTTTGGCATAATCTACTGTGTGACCTCTTTATAATGAGTGTCTGAGGTATTAGCAAACCCAGAAAGGAAGTCTGTGTAATTGAAGAGGTACTTTGCTATCCTAGTTTCATATTTAACAGCTTATGCTTTTTAATTAATAGGTTGAAGTCAAGGTTCAGCTGAAGTTTAAATAGACTTTTTTCTTCTATTTTTTTGGAGTACTCTCTCCTAACAGGAATGATGATTGGGTAAAAATAGGACATTTTAGAAAAATAGCTTTCGTAGCCCATATCTGTATTTGAAGAATACTGCTTAGTGTTGAGTTTGATGTAAATCCTGTACGCAATTCTTCAGTATGATATATCAAACTTTGTGGCTTCACAGGAGAAAATATTTATATGCCTCAGATTTAATATTTGTTTTAGGTTGTTGTTTATTAGATAAAATTATTATGTCATAAAACCAGAATGATTTGTGGAGAGATGATGGTCTCTGGCAATGTTTATCCACCCTAATCACTTCCTTTATTGAATAAAAAATGTTCTTACAGAGAGCATGAAATACCAAGAGTTCAGGAAAGACAGGAATTAAAACAAAGCACAGTATTAAGTACAACCATGTTGCAAGAACATGGAAAAGTGGCTGCTAATGTAGACCTGACAGATACCAATGCTTCTTTCAGTATATTTTTTCCTTCTTTGTTCCGCATCAGTTGCCACCACACTGTCATTATTCAGAAGGAAGAATATGCAGCAAGAGATGTCATGTTGGCTGTCGTAATTCACTATTCAGACATTTAATGTTTCAGTGAAGGAAGGTATTGTATAATAGGAATATACTTTTTAAGTCTGGACAGTGTTATTTCAAGGCTGGTGGGCAAACTGTTGTGTTTCTTGATCAATACTGGCTCAAGAAGTTTTCGTGGTTAGCTCTTTTCTTTAGTTCCTAATGGGAAAAGTTCTGGGAAGATTGAGAGAAACTCGTAGAACAAATCAACTGTTCAGGTGTAGTGGTTAATAATGAGGTGTTTCTTGGTATGTGTTATTTCCACTGATGTAAAATCATTCTACGATGTAAAAAGAGCATTTTTCCTAAGAACTGTTCCCACCTGTGTGACTCATGAGCCGCTTTGGAGAACTTACCTCAGTTGGAATCAGGATTAACTTGACACAGAAGCAAGTTAAGCTGTGGTGATGTCAGAACATCTGTGTTTATGCTTAGAAGTGTTTTGGTGAACAAGCACTTTCAGTGCTGCTTTCAAACCTGTTCAGTTAAGCTTTATTTTCTTGGCTGCTCTGCATGTGTGAGGCTGCTGGAGACTTACATTGCCTTCCAAGTTGATTTTTGCACTTTCTTCTCTTCCAAGAGAAGCAGATGCAGTAAGTGATCCTTCCTGAGCACAGAACTCATGTCACATCTGGAGAATTTGCCATGGCACTAGGCATAACTCTGTAGCAGAATGCATACAGAACTGCATGAAGGCAAAGCTCGAAAATCATAGAATCATAGAATAGTTAGGGTTGGAAAGGACCTTAAGATCATCCAGTTCCAACCCCCCTGCCATGGGCAGGGACACCTCACGCTAAACCAGAGCACCCAAGGCTTCATCCAACCTGGTCTTGAACACTTCCAGGGATGGAGCATTCACAACCTCCCTGGGCAACCCATTCCAGTACCTCACCACCCTAATAGTAAAGAATTTCTTCCTTATATATCCAATCTAAACTTCCCCTGTTTCAGTTTGAACCCATTACCCCTTGTCCTATCACTACAGTCCCTAATGAAAAATCCCTCCCCAGAATCCCTGCAAGTGTATTAAATAATATAAAATGTTCAGGATAGCTGTGCTGCAGCCATCTCTCTGGTATGAGGGGCTGGACAGGGCTTTTACACATGACTGAACATAAAGGTGTGTTTTGTGTTGGATGTAGATGATGAACCAGATGTCAAGATGACTGTTTGATAAGTACCTGAGGCTTTTTTTTAATCACTCCCAAAATGTTGGCATTACCTACTGGTTTCCTCTTTGGGAAATAAAAGCATAACTTTTGACTGGGGGCTGTAACCAATTTATAGGTGGTCCTGCTTAATCTTGTGGAATTTATTATGAGAAAAAGACCCTGGTAATTTCTGTGGGTAGTAGAGTTATTTTTCCTTTTCTGTGTGCATCCAGCATCTCATTGTATTCTTTCATTTAGAAATAGAAATGTGTAACTCATTAGGCAAATTTGGCTAGGTTCATTTGTTAAAGTAAGGAAAGTCACAGGTGATGTGAGAAGTTTAGTGAAACTGTTTTTGTGATACAAGTAATTTGCAGTGGCTGGAAGGTTTTTGGCTGTGCAGGAGTCTGCAGCTCTCTGCTGCTTTTACTGACAGTGCCTTATGTGGAGGCAGGCAGATTCTCAAAATCAATCTTAGTTTCAAGAGGTTGTCAAGTTTCTGATCAAGGTTTTTATTTGACTCTTATTACTGCTACAAGCAGCCAGTTGGGTTTGTTATGCTCTCTTCTCTGTATATCATGAGTTTTAAAAAGATCTTATAATAAGATCCATTCCCATTTCTAGTCTATCTTGTCATTTCTGTAACACACAAATCTATATTTTTTTCTTCCACAGCTTAATACTTAGGAGTTAGCACAGTGATTTGGCTTTATTAACTGCTGCATTAAGTGTCACCATGAACAGTTTGTAGTAAAATGTTCCTTCTTGATTAAGTATTTATAAACATTGGGCCTGAGAAAGGCAATTGTTCCCAAAGCTTTGGCATTTCTGCAAGATTCTCATAAGAATAAAGATGATTCAAATAAATGTCAGAAGGGATTTGCTGGCATTAGGCAGTTGTGTGATGCACAGTTTTCTTTTGATATCAGCATGGTGTTGAAGTGGCTCATTACTTTGCAAACTTGAAATACCAATGAAACAGCTGAGTTTAAACAGTGAGATGGTTTTCTATTTACATAAAGTGGAAAAGGCAGGAAATGGAGAGCCTGGGGAAGATACCCACTGGGTGAGAAGGATTGTGTTTGATTCATTATTATTTTAGTAGGTGCTAAAGGAGAGTGTAGCTAAAATCCTGGAGAAGTCTTCAAAGGATGAAAGATAAATACTGGAAATGTTACTTATAGCCTTTAGTGTTTCTTCTCACCCACCTAAATACAAAAATTAAATACAAGGGCTGGATCAGATCTTCTGAAGCTCTTCTTTTACATAAGCAATGTAGGAGAGTCAAACACAGCTGCCCAGAAAATAATAGCCATGGAGGGACTTGGTAATGGTTGAGTTGCCTCCACCCAGCGCATATCCTGTTCTTTGGGCTCCCATGCTAATCTTGGCAGAACATGAATGTAGGATGGACTCTGTCAGGCTGTTGTGTAGTCTTTAAAGGGCATTGAAATGTGCCAGTGTGTTGTTCTGAACTGTGTTTTGATTTGGGATGACATTTTCTGGCAGACATGTAACCATGTAGGCTACAATCGCATAGAGTGTCCAAACCTGTCAGAGACATAGTGAGGATTTTTGTCCTTCAGCTGCTCACCTCTTTCCCTTCTTTATGGCTTACCCTCCTCCTGATGTGGTGATATGACTGCATGTTTAATAGCTCTGTAATCAAGTTTAATAAAAATTATCCTGGTTAGTCTAAAAGAATTTAATAATTGGGATTATTAAATTGGATTATTTTTAGAAACAGTTATGCCACTGCCCTTACATTTAAAGGGATATTGTGATCTTGATGTGGGGTAGTTATGCATGGTACAAAATAGGGGGAACACCTTTTTATCTGACTTGGCAGTAGCCAGAGAAGATAATCTGATAGCTTTTAGGCTTAGAGATCATTACTTAGTGCATGAAAGAGACTGTCTCCTCCAAATATTTATTAATACATACTTTGAATACATTTAAGATAGACTGATGGATAAAATCCAGGGTGAAGATAATAAAAAAGAGAAGCACTTTTATTGGCAACACAGATTTTAAACATATCATAGGAGGTGCTTTGTATCCCATCTGACACCTGAAATAGTCTCATTTAAAATGTTTTCTTTATGAACTGTGGTGGTTTTGAAGTAGTCAGTGTCTTCAGTGCGTCAGAACAGCATGGTGTTTCCTACCAGCCTGGCAGGTAAAGAAAACAGACTGCAGCTTGCTTAGACACTGCAAGGTGGTAATACTAAGTGTGTTGAATGGAAACCTGATAAATAATCATATAAGCTTTTTATTTCAATTTTGGCATAAATTAGAAGAGAAATTTTAAGTTAAGTCATGCATTTCTAGTGTACAAATCTAATGAATAAGGTGTTGTATGTTACAGCTCTTCACTTGCCATTCTTCTGTGTTGATTTGTTTAATTTCATTAAATGCAAAGTGTAGGTAGAACAACACTGTTGTGTTTAAAATGTTTGTTGTTTTCAAAAGTAGCATTTTCTCAGTACACGTAAGTGTGAATATTAATCAACGTCTACAGTTTAATTACATAGCATGTAACAAACCACATACACCCAGCATCTTATATCTTATGCAGTAGTACTCTATTTTATAATCAGTTCACTTAGTTTTCTGTTTATATGTGATCAGAGGAGAACTACGTTTACTTGAATCTTCAGTTGTATCATCTTTGGGTCAGTGTCTGAAGCAAATTCCCTCCTCCTCAAGGATTTTGAGTGGTGAATCTTAGCAGCACAAGTTCCCTGAGATTTCTGCAATAATTAAAACATGTTGATAGTAGTCCCAGGTCCTGTACTTAGAAATCAGCATTCTGAAGACAGTTATATGAGAATAGCCTCTTGCAAAGCTGAGTGTTTGGGTGGGGGTTGATGGGAGAATCCTTCTGTTCATTCTGAAACTATGACCTGGTGAATGCCATTAGGCTGTAATCCATTTATTCCATGTGGTGGTGGGAACAGAGAACTGGATATTTCATTTGGACTGAGTGACCCAGAGTCACTCTGAGCTGAGCCCCCGCTGCCATCAAACTGAGAGATTTTCTTCTTGATCAGTTTTCTTTCTTTGGCTCTGCGGTTCTGGAACCAGATTTTCACCTGTGTTGTTACAAATGATACTCAATTAGTTCAAAGCAGTGGCCAACTTTTTATAGTAATAATAGCAGTGAAAATATAGATATGTTAAAATTACAAAAGCAGGAAAGAAAGCCCAAGAAAACCAAACAAAGAAAACAGCAAAACCCACAAAGAACCCCCACAAAACCCCATAAACCCCAAACGAAACTAAACCAAACCCCCAAACCCAAAAAGCCACCAAACAAAATGCTGGATTTGTGCAGCAAAATATTTTTTTGGTTACTCCCTGTGAATTTTCTGCATCATAATCAATAGAAAATGACTTTTTTTCTTAGTGTAAAGTGATTTTCTTAGACCTGGTGTAAAGTGAGCTTACTGTGTTATGTTTGGGAATGTAGGAATCAACTTAGACTCACATTTACCACTTTGGGCAACCTGCTGCAGTGCCTCACCACCCTCACAGTAAAGAACTTCTTTCTTATATCCAACCTAAACTTCCCCTGTTTAAGTTTAAACACATCACCCCTTGTCCTGCCGCTGCAGTCCCTGATGAGACAACCGTATCCTGGGCTGCATCAACAGGAGCGTGCCCAGCAGGTCAAAGGAGGTGATCCTGCCCCTCTACTCTGCTCTGGTGAGACCTCACTTGGAGCATTGTGTGCAGTTCTGGTGTCCTCAACATAAAAAGGACATGGAACTGTTGGAACAAGTCCAGAGGAGGCCACGAGGATGATCAGGGACTGGAGCACCTCCTGTATGAAGACAGGCTGAGAAAGTTGGGGCTGTTCAGCCTGGAGAAGAGAAGGCTGCGTGGAGACCTCATAGCAGCCTTCCAGTATCTGAAGGGGGCCTACAGGGATGCTGGGGAGGGACTTTTCATTAGGGACTGTAGTGATAGGACAAGGGTAATGGGTTGAAACTGAAACAGCAGAGGTTTAGACTGGATATAAGGAAGAAATTCTTTCCTGTGAGGGTGGTGAGGCACTGGAATGGGTTGCCCAGGGAGGTTGTGAATGCTCCATCCCTGGCAGTGTTCAAGACCAGGTTGGATGAAGCCTTGGGTGATACGGTTTAGCGTGAGGTGTCCCTGCCCATGGCAGGGGGTTGGAACTGGATGATCTTAAGGTCCTTTCCAACCTGAACTATTCTATGATTCTATGAAGAGTTTAAACTTTTCTCTTTGTTCAAGCATTTGGTTTAGGTATCTCTATTTTCTTTCCTTATGTAAAAGTGTGAATGGGTAGAAATACTGCTTGTGTTTTCCTCATCATCATTTTTTGTGTTACTTTACAATTTTTGTTGCATTCTCTAAGATGCACTGAATACAATATGATGCAGAAGGTTGTAGCATTAGCTTTGTATTAAAAATCTCATGGTTATTTTCTAGATACTGTTTTATTAACTTACTGATAATGACAGTAATAAACATTTAGCTTGGTCATGAGTCTTGTAGAAATGCAGCCAGATCATCTATTTTGTCTGCATTATACTTGAAGGGAATTTGCAGTCAGAAATTGGATGGCTTTAAGAGCAACAACTATGTGAAAGGAAGGTGCTGATTTTATGCAGTATCACTGGCACCTCCAGGAGTGCCTGTGTTCGAAGTCAGTCAGCTCCTGTAGAGGTTTGGAATCTTTCATAACTGCAGTTCTCTGAGAATTTTCCAATGCAGCTCTATTGTAATGTGTAACAAACTGCAGTCCATCACCAGCAGACTTGTTCTCCATAGTTACTTTCTGGGGCCACTTACAGTCTGTGGAATATAATCTATATACTATTCAGGTCTGGGATTAACCATCATTGCACTACAATGTTGATAAGAATCCAGTGCTTCATTGCTTATCTATGCATCCTTACACTTCCAGCCTCAATTGGTCCCTTTCTGTTCCATGCTCTTGCACAGACTGAATGCAGAAGTTGAGGCCACTGGAAAAGATAATATTTTAGAGAACTGAATATATTTATATATATATGTTCAGTATATTCAGAAAGAGTAGAAGTTTGTAAAATTCTAAACAGAAAAATCTCTTCTTTAGATTTACCTGGGGGCAATAAATGTGGTTGCTAAGGTGGGAGATGCCTTATTCAGTATTGGAAATCTTCCCTTATTCTCTAGCTGTAGCAAAACCATTGCACTTCTGTTGCATAAGAAAGGTTGAATTCACCAGTAACTATCTTTGCAGACTACAAAGCTGTTCTTCCTGTGGGCTCTCAAACACAGTGCTTTTAGGAAATACTTTATCCTGAATCCCTCTAGTATTTGTATAGCTAAAACACCTGGGCTCCTGCTCAGAAGGCTGTGTTAAGGATAGAGCTTAAATATGTACTTGATGTGAATGAATGCAGAGCTGCTGTCCAAAGAAGCAATAGATGCACTTGGAAATGTCCTGAGTGCGTAGTGCTGGCTACATGTATGTGTACAATAAACATAAATATTTGGTACCAAATTTTATAGACTAAAGCATCCTGCATATGTGGTGGTTGTGAGCTACTACTATAGGTGAAGACCATATGAACATAATAGCAAAGTAGACATCCTGACTTGAGTATCAAAGGTTGCAAAAACTCCTTAAAATGTGCTTAAGTCTGCCTGACTGAGGAGGAATGTGGAAATGATTTTGATAAATTTGTGACAGAAATTACAGAGATATCTTGTTTGATTGCTCTTTGAATGCTGAGTTTACATTTTCCTGGCTTACAGCTGAAATACATCCCATGCTTTGGGGTTTTTTTCTGGCCACCATTTTGTGTGAGTGCAAGAAGTGAATGTTATAACTATTCTAGCTGTGTAGCAAGCTGCTGTGCACATAAGTACTACTTCTAGTACAAACGAACTCCTAATCTTTAGTTACCCATAATTGGAGGTTTCTGTCAAATCAACCTATTTGTTAGTCTGTCTTTGTGTAGTGTGTTCTCTGTGTCTCCAGTGTACTCAGAATATATCCTGGTTGCCTTCGCACTGCTTTTGGATCCAGAATGGGAATGCTGCTCCAGTCCCTCGCAGCAGCAATGTTTGGGGAATGGGTGCACACGAGTTTCTGTGTACCTGTCTTTCAGATAGTCCCAGATTTGCTGCCAGTTCTGACTTTCTCCTTATCGTAATATATCTGTTGCAGTGAAATTCCTTCTCTAATTCTAGTCTCTGATGATCTGTGTAAACAACTCGGTACTTTTCTTTTGTTCTTGTTTTACCTGTTTAGGAAAGAAATATTATTAATATGTTGAATTGGATTTTTTCTGTAGCAATTTCTTTCAAACATCTCAAACATTTTGCGGACTATGGAGTTCTTGCATGGGATTGTTTTCTGTGTTACAGAGGTAAAACATAAGGTTCAGGGTGAATGAGTGAATATTGGTTATTGTAACTGTCTTTCCCTCTTTGTCTTGCTCTTTCTGTAAATATACATTTAAATGTAAAGCTCAAGTGAAACACACCCTGAAGCATCTTCAATAATTCATAGCAGTATATAATTGGTGCTGGCTATATTTGATCTCAGAGGGGTTTAATTTCAGTGCTCATTGAAGTGACTTTGTGTATAGGCAGGCATAAGCACAGGATGTCAAAACTGAAGTACAGTCACAATTTCTTTAGTTCTACTGTGTCCTGATTCTTTCTTTGAGTTTTTAAAGATCACCTCTCTAGCACAAAGAAGGGTCCGACTAGAAATGCCTTTTGCTTTCTTGTGTGGCCACAGGGCATGCTTAGAAGTCTAATAATTGGAATTTATTTCTTTGGAAAGGTTGAGTCTTGCAGGATGCTGAGTGCCTGTGGAGGTGTGACTGGGCTGCTCTGTGTCCTGAGCTTCCCCTGAGAGTCGTAGGCACTCGGCAATTTGTAAGATGAGGCAATAAAATCCTTGTAAAAGGATTTCAGTATCGTCCCCTCTCTAATGTGTAAAAGAAATATTCTTACATGTACTGGATAAATAGTGTTAAGAGAAACATTAGTAGATGTTTAGAAGGTATCTCTCATTCCATTGACTTTGTTAAACAGTTCTTTGTGTAATAATACAGAGAGATGCTTTTCAACTTATTTGTTCTCCTTTGCACTTTCAGCAGCCAAATAGAAAATTTTCCTTTTTCTTCTGATCTTCCCGGGTTTTTTTTGATGTGAGTTTTCTGGGACAAACTGTAGGACAAAGACTCCTTTAAAGTGGTTCCCTAAAATCCATTGAGGTGTTAAGATGAAGCACACGCCACACAAAGGAGCAACAAGGAGATCTTATCAAAAACCCCTTTCACATTCAGAAACACAAGCCAATTGGCTTGGAATTTACAAGCCCTAAACAAATGTCAGACTCTTTCATCTTAGCAGAGGAAAAAAGGACAGAAATAGATGAAGGAATATTTTTTCCTCAGTTCCCATATTTTGGACCAACACTGAGGATAGGCTGGGATATTTTTAGCTGAAGTCTAGAGGTAGACACAGCTTAAGATGTTTTGAAATACACATAAAGATGTTTTCCCAGATCCTCTGTCACTTTGACTTCTAGTGTACAAAGTTTTCCTGCTTAAATTCACAGGACTAAACCAATCATCAAACTAAGTTTATTTTCTTTTTTCAAGATACAAACTGCTGGCTTTGAAATATTTGCTCAAAGTGATAGTTCTAATGTTAACAATAGTAGAGATATTCAGGTTCCTTGTAAACTGAATGCTGAGGAGGGAAGCTTTGAAAACAAGTTAAAATTCAACAGGGTTATTCCGGCTTCAGTATAATCAGCAAATATAACCATGATTCGAGGGGGTGGAGAAAAGGAGTAGTTTTCCCCATTCCCCTTGGTCATAAAATTCACAGAGCATTTCTTCTGAAGACAGTAAAGCTGGGAGAAGGCCTCTTTATTTGCTGTGAAAATCATCACCCTTTCCGGCAATATAACTCCTGAAGAAAAGAGGGAGAAGGAAGAGACAAGACTGCATATCAAAGCAAAGAGAAGTGTTAAAAGGGTCTGTTGCCTCAATATGACAGATAGGCCTCAAAACCTCAGACAATGTAGGCCAGTGGAAAAGAGATGTCACAACTAGTTTACAAAGCAAAATAAATTAGCATTAGAGCAGAGGCCTGGCCTTTTTCCCTGCTTTTCTATTTTGCTTTCTGGCTCTGCTTCTGCTATGATGTAATCTGCAGTACATGTACATGACTGCTTGTTTAAGCAACAACACAAAATATGCTGGCTATAGTTGAATATAAAAATTACATTGTCCTTTTGTTTAGTCCCCTCCAAGTCCATTCCCGTCCTGAGAAGGGTCACTCTCAAGTGAAGTTTCATGTGAAATTGTAAAAGATATAAAATCTGTTTTCTAGGTCCTTGTTTAGGTACCTTCTGTTCAGTAAGTTTCATGCTTTGAAGGCTCACTTGCTCTCATGAAATACATGTTTTGCACTGTTGATTACATGGGGTTAAGAAATGAATTGGTCTGAAGTTCTGCTCTTACATAAGTTGATAGGGTATATGTCATTGATTTTTATGAAAACCAGGATCAGACTGTAAGGAATTCTGTGGAAGTTCTTTGTCCCATTTTGAGAGCCTGTCTGGGAAGGTACCTTTATCAAGCCCACTTTTGATGTTTGTGTTTTAAAATTTCTTGTTGCATTATCTGTTTGCAGTGTCTGTGTATTTGAAATTATAAAAGCTTTGGTTCTGAATATACAGCTACAGTCCTTTAGTAAAAGGATTTATAGTTCCAAATCACATTTTATCTGTTGGGAGGACGTAGTACTTCTGTGTTTTTGATGTTGTTTCATCCTAGAAATTGACTGGGTCAGGTAAATTTCCAGTTCACTTTTTCTGCAATTTAATTTTTTGTATAAAATGCTAAATGTGAATATTGAGTAAGAATGTGGCATATTTAATAGAGTCTAACTAGACGGAGGAAATTCTCCTTTAACATCTTCTCCCCCAAATAATCCCCATGGTCTTTAGAACAGTATTTTTTTAATGTATTTGGATTTCTGTTATTCCATGCTGCCTTAAATACATTTATGGGAGTACATGCCACTAGTGAAGTTAAAGACATACACAGATCTATTTACTATAAATATACTGTAAAGTTTAGGGTGGTAATTCTGGAATTTTGGAGTAATGACTGTATTAAGCAGCCAGCAGCCACTTGGATATCATGAATAGTGTATGGAAATAGGGAAAACCAAAGCAAGTCTGTTTCAAAGAGCAGCTATAATGTCAGCAAGTCGTTGTTCTTAACATTATCTTCTAAAGAAGCATCGATAAGTTAATATGTAGCTGTTGCATGCAGAATTCTAGCCTTGTTAGTTTTTAATTTCCTTTCATTTTTAATAACTTTTTGTGTGTCTGTGTTTAAAATTTCCCATTTTTTTTGTGCTGAACATTAAAACACCAAATAAAAAGTGAAATCTGTGATTTTCTTGCTTTGCAAAATGCCACCTTCGTGCTTTACTCCCCCAACCCTTTTTTTCTAAGCTGGGTTTGATGCCTTGAGCCTGTTCTGTGAAGTCCTGAGGTGGTTTTAACACTTCAAAGAACAGGCTGTAGGAATGTACAGCCTCAGGACATGGATCTATTGACAGGCAATTTCACCTGTGCTGTGTTGTCCATAAAGTATTTTGGCATGTTTGTAAGTGCTGTGTAAATGCTTTTGAGACTGCAGAGATGAATTTCAGCACATAACAGCTTTTTCTAAACTGCAGATGTATTTTATGAAGTGAACAAGTGTGTGAGAAACTTTTTGGGGTTTTCCGTATCTGTGCAGTAAGTGTAAAACTAGGATTTGAATTTTGAAGTCTGTGTTATTCTTCAAGAATGTAAGCCATAGAAATGCAGTGACAGTATGGACTCATTGACATTCACTAGTCTAATTGAATTTGGTCTAAGCTCAAGTCTTGCATCACTTCTACACCTGGAAATCTCCAATGATGTTAATGACGTAACTGCTGATTTACATGAATATACATAAGGGGGGGAAAAACAGGACTATAAATCTACCTGACTTTGAAGACCTTTGTAGAGGCTTGGAGTGGAAGGATGACATTGTGATACCTTAACCTTCACTAGGCATTTTTCTGTATAATAACAGTGGGAAAACAGGGTGGAACTGTAAGAAACAATTCCTCAGTTTGATTTTGCTATGGAGCAATAACCACTTGTCTCAAGCAGCAGAGCTGATTTTCTGTCTCCTAAGATTGCTCCAATTGTAATTGTTCTTCTTTCTTTAGAGCCTTTTCTTTGATGCTCTCTAACACACACTTATGACTTTTAACCTTAACAATAGATGTAGCAATCCTTGCTACACCCAATTTACACCTTGGGGAATATACATGGAAAGGTTTGTCTGGCAGGCAGCTTGTGACAAAATCAGGCGCTTCAGTGAGTGACACTTGCAAGAAAGTGATTTTTAATTGTGGAATTTTGGCAAACTGCAACATTCTGCTACATGAGAAAAATACATTCAAACCGATTTGTAACTAAATGCCAAAGGAAGTTTAACTGATGAGATATGTAGTCTGCAAACAGAATAGTCTATGCTGATCATTCAAGTCTGATTACTGCTCTAGGAATATTTCTTCCTACCTAATAAATTAAGGTAGAAAGATAAGACGCAGGAAAAATAGCAGAAAACTGCATAATCACTACAGTTGGATCAGAGCACATAATTTCCTTTAAAAGATTGAAAAGTATGTAAAGATTTAAGCAGATCAACCTGATTGTATATTGAGATTTACCTTGGCCCAAATCATTACATAGTATTTTTGTGTGTAACTGTCCAGTGTTGCTGCATTCACTATTTTGTAACAGTCTCAAAACCATGCTTTTCTTCCAAAAAGCTTTACAGAAAGTTATGACAAAGATATATATGAGGGAGGTGCTGCTCTATCTAAACACAAGAGCCATTCCACAGCAGTAACCGTGTGAAGCCTTTATAGGATGAAAGTGAAACTAGCGCAAATTTAGTTAAAACTGCATTAAACAGCAGGAGGTTAAATAACTGTCATAAATGAGCCTATGTGCTCTGAGTAAAGTTAATTATTCATAAGATCAGTGATAGCAGAAGATGCTTTCTCAGGTTGAGAGTATGCACTTACCAGTAGTATTAGTTTGCACTGTTTTCCTCATCCATTCATAAGAGCTGTGCCTTTGGCTGTTGGGAGAGATTTGCTGTGTATTAATTGTATCTACAGGAGGTAAACCCCAGATCCAGCAGGATGGAGGGAGCTGTAATCAGCAGAAGTGTAGGAGACCTGTCCAGGAGATGAGCTGTTGATCTGAGCAGCAGCAACCGTGCTGGAAGGTCCTGGGCCGTAAGAGTTCCAGTCCTCCCTCTGCGGGCCGTAGTGGGATCCCCAGGTTCCCGCAGGCTGGCCGTGGGTGTCCAGAGCTGGCACATGATGATATCCCATGTAATCTGAATAGGATGGAGTGGACACAAAGTTTTGCACTGGCAGGTTGTTGTTACTCCTTGCAGATCCTGGATACATGCTGTTCTCCTTATCCAAGAGAGAGCTCACATACATGGTTGTCACAGGTCATAAATACGCTGTCACAACATTTTGTTCCTATGTGTTTTCTTTTTGCTGCTTCAATAGAATTGTGTTTGGTTTTCTTTAATAATGCCACTCGCTTGGAATCTTCTACTTCATCCTCTTTTATTATCAACTGTGTTACCAGGTGCTGGTGGTAATGGTTTACCAAGATCTTGCCTGACGTCAGCCTAACTGCCTGCCTCATAATTACATTTACATGCAAATGAAGGGCTGCCCAACCCCCACCTTTCTGCTAGTTCTGGTGCGTTCTCTTTTAGAGAACTTTTATCTGTCCTGTTACCCTTTCCTGATATTCAACAGCAATTCCAGTACAGTAGGATGATGCAACAGTTGCTTGTACTAGTAACATAGAAAATAGACCCTTTTTAAGTAACTATGATGGCAATGTTTGGTGTTCAAATGATTCTTGGCTGAAACCTTTGTGTTGTGTTACTGATCAGTGAGTAAATCTGTTACTCACTTTATTTCTTAGATATTAAAAGAACCCCAGTTTTTACTTAAAGGACACAGGCAATTTGAATAATTATAAGTCAGTAACTTCAGAATACAGAGCATCTTGTAAACAGCATGCCTAGAGTATAACTGCCTCCAAAATTTTCCCCCCTCATTTTTTGGTGTTTGTAAGTGGGAGAAATTAAGGCTTTAACTGTAATGCACATGTTTACACATAGAAAGTGATTTTAAAGAGATCCCTTCATCTGGTGGCTGTTGCAAACTGACAGATTTTAAAAAGCAGACAATAAGTCTTCCTAACAGAGATGGTTCCATAAGTACAAAGAAAATTACTGTAAAGAGTAGTGAAAAACAACTTTGATTAGGTCCCAGTAGTATTGCTGGCTTCTGTTTCAAAAGGATCTGCTTGAGAGGCTGGGTTCCTTCCTCGAGCTGTTGTATCGTTGTCTGCTATAGTGGTGGCAGCTCAGGTAGGTGAAATCAGCACGGGGAAATGTCTGGGTTACCAACTTAGTGGCTCAGAACTGCCTCGATGCTTCTTCATAACATGCCTTGGCGCATGGGTACTGTGTAGGTCAGTGCAAGTGTTTCCACTGGGAAGAATCGTTCTGAAGCTGCATTTATATGTTGTTATGAGGAGATGGGTATTACCATGGGAGAACTAAACCATGGTTATTGCTTGAGAATTGTCTCTATATATGGTTGTCTAGCTGCAATTTGTAGAGTGAATTTGTTATACTGGATGGATTTTCTTTGCAATGAGCTATTTGTCAAGGGGTATGCTTGCAAAAGAGGTGCAAATTACAATGAGTTGTTTCCCTTTACAAAGGTGTGGGTTTTCATTCAGTATACTTTGTGTTCTGACACTACTCATATTCACACATCCCTTCTAATTCCAGCACTAAAGGATTCTAAGTGTGTACTTAAAGACGGGAAGGATATTTCTGTTGTGGGTTTGGAGGCTTTTTGAGGAAAGAAATTTTACTGAGAAGTAAAATAGCAAAATCTTCATAATTCATTTTGCCATATTTACAAATTTATTAATCCTTGTGATCCTGAGACTGTTGAGGAAAGCTGCATCATGGGACAGGACCTTAGTTCTATGATTGATGTACCCTTATGAAAATAGACATTAAAAAAAATCAGAAGAGACTCTTCTTCCTTTAATCTTGAAAGAAAAGGGAATTGTAATACACCTTGGAATTTCTGTCTATTCATGAGCGTTATGCCAGCAGTTAAATTCTAATGTTTCATTATCAGGTATGCAGAGCTGTCAGTCACAGGCACATCCGTAAGAGGGTTAAAGTTTTGTCTCCATTGGCTGTATCTGCAATCCATTGGCACAGTACAGATGAACATTGGTTGCTCATGGATTTCAGATTGGACATGTTTGACAGCTAAGCACATGGTTTTCACATCTCACTGAATTACACTGAATGTCATAGGATGCATCAGATGATGGAAACATTTTCAGTCCCTTGACCCTTCCTTAGTGCCTCAGTGTGTACCCCCCCCCAATTTCAGTATCATCTAATCCTATTTTTTGTATCTCAGAGCTTTATCTATTATTCTCTTTTCTTCTTTTATCTTCTGTTTATGCTCCTCCTTTCCCTTTCTTGTTTTGCCTGTTCCATTATCTGAATTTTCTTTAGATCTATTTCGATTCTTTCCAGAATGTAATTAGATCAAGATATGCCGATGGCGAATTGCTACACAGATTTGATACCAGCTAACAATAGTAAGCTCTGAGTAAGGCTTTTTTGTTTAAAAAGATTTACATAGCAGGATAAGATTACTGGGTAGGACTGCAGATTTTTAACACCAGAGTGACAATAAGATAACTGAAATGGAATAACATTCAAAATTATCTGCATCATGACTCTTAGGCCTCCTGTATTGTGTAACAGAACCATGTGGGTATATCAAAAAGGAACAATACCTTCTTGTGTAGTATAGTAGCTTGAGGCTACCAAAATTTTGGGGTTGATGTTTTTTGAGAGTTTACTGCTGGTTCATCTAAATCTGCCTTCCAAAGAATCATTTCTTGGCCATGCTTATGTCCTTTCATCCCCCATGTTAGTAGCTTCAGAGCTACCAAACCACTGCATCTTCAGTGTATAGAGCTAACTTACACTGTAATTCAAGGAACACTTTGAGTAGCCATTGCTGTTGGTGGGGTAAAAGGTAGCAGGGCTAGACATCCCAAAATCTCATCCATTTGGGGGTTTGTACTTATACCACTTTCTGCAGTGGTGATAAAGATAGGACAGGAAAGATCTGCGTGGTATCAGCAGCAAGAGTGCTGTGCTCTTTGGCATATTTCAGAGATTGCCAAAATAACTGAACTCCAAGGTTATAATTTGTTGATGTGAAGTTGTTTGTGTGTAAAATTAAATGTAGTTTTGGGGAAGAAAATGTCTCAATTTTCTAACAGTGTTTGGTGAAAAACTAGCAATAATAAGAAGCCTGGTGATAGCCAGTATTGAAGTTTTGCTTGTACAGGCAGTGTAGATGGTGCACTATGTACATGTGCTGATCTAAAGAGTATTTCCAAACTGGGTAATAATGATGGAATCACAACATGCAATGAAATGTTTTAATGACAGCTATTACAACTGCTATTTCAGGGATTACTAGTAGATTAGAACTGGCCTCTACAACAGGAACTTATATTAAGGTGTCAAACCTGTGATAGTTTTTATTAGGAACCCTTACTCATAAAGTTACTCTTGCTTTTATATGGAGATAAGAAGAAATAAATCTGTCCCATCTTTGAAGCTCGAAAATGATATGAAATCTGTCTGGGCTTCTGTCTGTGAGGTGAAAAGGCAGATGAGCTTAGTGTGTCCCATTCTGACTAAGGTGATAGGAATAGGTGTTTTCCCGCTCCAGATGACCACTCTAATTACACATCAGTAGCATCAGGTTAGGAATGCTTCTTGCCCATACCTTTAGAACTGCATGCTTGGAATTTCAATGGAACAGCTAGCTAAGGACTTTGTTAGTGAGCTGGGTTATTGCTGGTTGTTTGCAGTATCTTGGATATGTTATTGAGTCTTTTTTCAAGCTGGGCTTTCTGTGCCTACCCATTCCTCATAAAATTCCTAGTCAGCTGTATAAATCTTGAGGAAGGGGCAGTCAGTATGTAGCATGCTGTCAGCTGAGGTCAGTTCTGCTGGAAGTAAAATCCAGCTAGTCATGAAGGCAGGAAGATGAGGTTAACATTTGAAATGCCCAGCTAAAGAGACAGCTCTTCTACAGGCATACAGCTTCCAAAAATTGCATTTACCCTCTTTTAATGAGGCTGGTTTAATATGCAGCACCCTGGTGTTGCAGACACCTGAGTTAGGTCTCATTTTCAGGGCTTGAAATGCAAGTACGTGCTAAAAGGTATCTGTACTGACAGATGTGGCACAGCCCAGAGAGCTCAGTGAGTGATGCTGCTGAAACATTCTCATTTGCTAGACTGAACTCTTCTGGGGAAAAGGAGAAAGGGAAATATCACAAGTTTCAGTTTGTCACCATGTATTTCATCCCAAATGTGTTATTTGTTTTTCATAAGAGATAAACAGTAGAAGTAAAAATGTCAGTTGTAAGGGAAGCTTTCCTGAGTGCTTTCATTTTAGTTTTGTGCTCTGAAATGTTGGCTATTAAATCCTTTTGAAAATTGATAAAAAGTGATTTGTTGGAAGTATGAGGTTTGAATTTACCCCTTCTGTCTGTTCCTCTACTGGTTTTCTAACTGCTGCTAACAATGACAAACTGTTCATTTCTTAATGGTAACTTTTGCATTTTATTAAACATAGCAAAAATATATTTCATGTGTAATCTGCACTAGTGTTGCATTTGCCAGGAAATAATGGTCTGGAGCTAAAGAAGGGTCTTACTATTCTGAAATCTAAATAATGTAGTCTGTTACAAAATCAGTACAAAATAAGAGTACATCTTACCGCTGAAGCAGCAGAGCTATTAGAATCACAGAGCCTGCATGTGAACTCCAGGTTAAATCGATTATTCTCAGCAGCATCAGGAAAATGAGCAGCAAATCCTCTATTGACAGTTGTTTGGTTTCCTTCCCGAGTCATGTAGCACAGGACTTCCACTAACTGAGCTCTTGCTGAGCAGAGTCTGGCTAGATGGCATTATGGGGTGCTCAGTGTGAGTCTGAGGTGTTCTTTGCTGAGGTCTTTCTTTCATGAGGCAACAAAAGAATTGATTGCCTTTACTGTTTGCCATCCTTGCCATAGGCATGGGTTATATTCCTGGTAGACTGGCATTTCTGTTGTACATATTTAACTCTTTGTTCATACTCCCAGATGAGAGATTATTGTCTGTGTATGTTCTGCCTTAAGTGACTGTAATTTACTGGGACTTAGAAGACAAGAACATGCAGGGTGTATCTCAATGAAGCCTCTCTATTTATTGTGATACCTCTTAGAACAGTTTGTTACAAAATGCACAAGAAAGTGTTTGTGCTCTTTGAGAATGAAAACAGCTTGCAAACATTTTCATCCTAAGCCTGTGGCTATTCCTGTCTAGTGAGGTTTGCACAATATAGTGTCCAACTTGTATCATCCAGGGCCAGTCCAAAATGTGACAGGCTGTGTAAGTCGTTTGCAGGGATATGTCAGCTTGTGTTGGAGTAATCCTGTTACTGCACCAGCAGCCTCAGTAAGGGTGCTAAAGTAGGAGTATGCTCTTTAATTTTTATGGTAACATCCAGAATGAATCTCTTTGAATCAGCTCCTGGGAAAAAGGTAGCACCATACCTGATGCTCTCTCATGTATATTAATGATTGCACAACCCCATAGCAATTGCAGTTGCTGTGTGTTTGAATTTTTTTTTGTTTCAAAAATGTAATTTTGAATTGTGACTCTCAGTTGCATTAAGTTTTTATAGAAGGTCCAATTTGCTGTGCCCTTCTTGATCTTTTTTTTTACCATATAGATCACAATTCTTGCTGGGTAGTGGGGTTTAAAGGTTAGTGAACTCCTCTGAAAATTGGGTATACCTTGATCATTCTTCTAATCACAATTAGGATTAAGGGCTTAGATACTCTTGTGATGTTGTCTAAGGTATGCTTTTCTTCTTCAAGGCACTTTGCTAACAACCAATCAATCTCCACAGCAACTCTGCTTTAGTGTCCCTAGGTTTTAGATGTGATCAAAAGTGATAGGTTATATGATATACCCAAAGTCAGGAGGAAAGTAAGGACCAGCACCAGTATTTCCTGACTCACAATATTAGACCAAACTAACATCAGTTGATATGGCTCCAATTTTATATCTCATTTTTTAATTATACACAATAAATATTTGGGTTTCATGATCAACTCTTTTGAAGCATCAAAACACATTGAACATATTTAGTTGAACAGATTGCTGGTAAGTTAAAAAAGAAATAAAATGAACACCTTAAAACAGCCACTGGTGTAACTAGAAGGTTAATAATCTCTAAGGTATTGCCCTGGTTTATAGATACTGCTTTTGGAGCAATAAATTTTAACCTTTGAACATGTGCTTCTGCAAATAAAATCCAGCCTTATTTTGTGTACTTAACAACTTTTGATTGGAAACACATAGCAAACCTACAGCCAGCGTGCTCTCAGCAAACTGGAGCAGAAATGAGGCACGTCTTCAAAGTGGTCACTTATTCTTCCTCAATAACTCTTCTACATGTAAACAAGATAAACCAGGTCATTTTGCCAGATCCCCCTCCTCTTTGAATGATGTTTGAATAATTTTAAAGAGAAAGAAGTTGGATTCCTTAAAGTTCTTTCTTGAAGGACCCTTTTCTTTTTAAAATTCTAATACAAATTTAAACTGTGTCATGAAAATGTGATTAAAATAGGTAGCTGTGAACTTGATCCTGTGCATCCCTGTGGCCATGATTCTGTGCATTTAGCTAAAACTAGGTCCTGAATTACTGTGTATCAGTACAAAAGACAAGTTTCCTTCTGTATTCTACCTTCTGAAAATCTAAATGTGGGCATTGTTACTTATTTTTCTGTAGTTTGCAAGCAGAATTCTGTGTTAAGTGGCCAATGCGAGGATGCAATTAAGTTAAATGTATGTGTGTATAGACTGCAGGTAAAATATCTAGCATTTCTCTCTGTAGACAGAGCGGCTGTTCTGGGTATTTCCAGTGGATTCCTCTTTTGGACATATGCAATGGATCTGTCTTTTGGGAGACCAGTGTTTTGCTTTGGTTGCCATGCTCATCAGCACGGGTGGTAAATCGCTGTTCCCCCTTGCTCTCTGTCATGTTCTGCTTTTTGTAACATGTGAAAATGAGTAGGAACCTTTTCTGTTGCTGAACTTGGAGTTTCTCATTTGAACCTACCCTGTGCCAACCTTCAGATGCTCTTGCCAGCAAGCAGAGCAGCATTGTGAAAGTGGGGATTTTACAATGTAGGGATGTGTCTATTCAAAGTTGAAGTGTGGTCCTTCTCACAACCACAAGATGCTAAATAAAAATGAAGAAGTAGTGAAAACTGCCAACTCCTGGAACCATCCTGGTCTTGCTATTCTCCTCTACTTCTTGCAAGCTTTTTTACCATCACTCTGCTTTTAAATTGATACTAAAATTCACTAACAGACTCCTGGGGAAAATCTGCATGTTCACTTGCTACGTAGCTGATACCACACTGGAAAATGATTACGAAAAAGTCATTTATTTAAATGTTCTTTATATACAAAGTAATTTGACATTACCAATATTTTGATGCTCTAAATAGTACTACTTTGTTATAATTAAGGAAATAAAAAAGAATGTAGTGCCTAAAGGACTTAACGCTCCTAAGTCTTATTTGCAACAGTGCGGAGATTCAGGAGGACACCCCTGATGAAAATCAGCAAGGATGGGCTTCCTAAATATCTGAACCGTTTTTGACAATGAGGGTATCAATTCCCAAATCATTTGTGTTTTCCATTGTGCTCTGAAAATACTCCCTTTGCAGACAAGTAATGCATATGCAATTGGTAGTCGTCTTAGGAAGTAAGTATCCAGATTATGCTTTAAGTACTGGGTATCTATGAAATTCTGTTAGTGTGGAAGGGATCAGCCCTTGGAATTGAGACCCCACTTAAAATCTCGCTGAGACTTATATTTGAAGTATTTTTGTGCTTGATCTTCCATTAATTTGGCTTCTCAGACATTTTAGTGCCACAATAGCTCTGAATGTAAAACCAGTTGAATGTAATTATGTATCTTTATCCATGGGCTGTGCTGCCCCGTGAAATGCTGTTACTTCTTACAATACCTTCACTTCTTAACAGGATTCCACCCCCTTCCCCCTCCCTTCCTTCTTTCCTGTAGGGATACAGAATGAGTCTGATACAATCTTTCTTCCACCAAAACCAAATTTGGGGCCCAAAAGTCAGAATTCCAGAATGCTTTTGGAACATTTGTGGTAAGATTGATGGAGTGCATGTGTATACCAGTGTATGGAGCATTGGAAATCATACCTGTCAAACCCAGAAAATTCCAAAGCGCTCATCCCTGACCTTTTGCCCTTAACATGTAGTGAGTGCAACCACCACAACCCCAGCTTTCTATCAGTGGGACAGACGTATATGCCAGGTTTCATTATCAAGATCCATGTGTAAAGTCCATGGAAGCGAGTACATGGAACCTGTGTGGAGATCAAAGGAGAAGGAATACACTCTGCCTGTGGCGAAGGACAGACAGAGCACCCCCTTACAACCCCTTACAGCTGCCCTGTAAGGGGCTGGATTGCCTGGGGCCTGTTCTGTGCTTTTTCATCTGCAGTGTCCTATAACAAGTGGCTGTAGCTGGTCCTGGCTCTCCTCCCTCCCTGTGCCCTGGGGCGCAGGCTGGGCATGGCTTTCCCTTGCAGAGTTACCCTGCAGCAAGGGCTCCTGGCACACAGCAGTTCCTATTGTCCTTGGGAACTCGAGCTAGCCGGCAGATCTGGCAAGGAGCTCTTGGCTTACTGTCCTGGAAGCTTATGTGCACAAATCCATGTCATGCTGGGACTCCTGCAAAACAGCTACAGCTGGTCCTCTCTCATACTGTAGTGCTCCATGTACTGGTAGTTCTATAGTGTTCATTCTTATAGCAGCTCTTCCAGCAGCCTTACTGAGAGGCCACTACCTGCTGCCGATTCCCGTTGTGCTGCAAACCCATTCATAGGAAGTGGAGGAGGAGGAGGAGGTGGGAATAAAGAACTGGGCATTTCTGAATGAGTCTGTTGGTCAGGAACTGGCATTGGGCTCACTGAGCCAGAGTCCACTCTGCATAGACCCAAGGCTGCTGCCATCAAAATGAGTCATTTCTTCTTCATTAATTTTCGTTCTTTGGCTCTGCGATTCTGGAACCAGATTTTCACCTGCAAAGGAGCAAAGGAAATTCTTTTCAGTTGCTTATAGAATGCAGTGTGGCCCTTTAGATATGTAGGGGTCATAAAAAACAATGCAAGAGCACAGTTGAGAAAGGCAGTGTCAAACTGGGATGCCAGGGCTGCTTGCTTGTTTTGCATACACGCAATCTGTCCTATCTGGTAATAAAATATTTATGTCTTGATAAAAAGCTTTCAGTGTTAATTTTATTTTCAAGACAATATTTTCTTATGGACTAAGCTTTGGATTTTTGTTTTTTATTTTTTTTACACAATCTAACAGAACAATTTCATCTGTCATAGTGATGGCCAAAAGAATACGAGAGTATATCAAAGCTACATACGCAGGTTAAACCAGTTTCTGGCCTATAAACTGAGGCACGACGAGCTTCGCTGTTTGGACTGCTGCATATTAATGCTTAGCTCCAATATGTAAGCCAATGGAAATATACTTCTGAGCAGAATTTCACCAGTGTGCTGCTCTTGGTACACAACGTTACTTCAAAACACTGTCCAAGTGGTGCCTTAATAGCCAAGTGCCTCTTACTGCATTTCTAGATGGAGCCAGAATCTGCTTGTGCTTCCCACACTGTGCAGTGCTTTACACTGCAGTCATTGCTCTATCACAGTTGTCTTTGGGAGGGCTGAAGCAACGTTGAAGAGTGTATGGGTTTGATTAGGAC
The DNA here is from genome assembly GCF_012275295.1 of Melopsittacus undulatus. NCBI lineage: Eukaryota > Metazoa > Chordata > Aves > Psittaciformes > Psittaculidae > Melopsittacus > Melopsittacus undulatus. The sequence goes on along the minus strand of NW_022994437.1, from coordinate 20,407 downwards.
AGGACAAATGAGAATGTGAGATGAGGTTGATGAGTAATGGTCAGTTGAAAATACAGCAGAATTTTGTTGAGATGTGAGAGGGTGAATGTTCTGTGACAACTGAAATGGCTTTGGATGTGAATAGCAGTCCATGCCAAGCTATTTATCCTTCAAAGTGGGTCTGTATTGTATCTAGTCAGTGTAATAAGTCAAGCTACTTCATTCAGCCATATTGTATTTTCTTGTTGGTGTTTGGGTGGCAAAGGAAACACTTCTGTCACCGTTTTCTAGACCCAAAGAGAAATCAGCTGGTTTGCTGAGAAATACTGATTGTAGCTTTTGCTAGAAGCTAGAAAGGGGGAGAGATTGATGCTCAGAGGGGAGGTAAAACAGTAAGAGGTGTTAATGTCTGTGGCTACTAAATTGTGCTTTAGAGAAAACCACTGGTGAAGTCCCACAGAACATCTTAAGGAGTCTCTGTGCACTTATCCTCAAGGCATTATTATTCCCATTTTAGAGCTAAGGAATTGGATACACACAAAGCTTGTGGAATTTGAACTAGGTCTCTTTCAGTCCCAGGCTATCGTCTGAGACATTTGGGAGTTAATTTTGTGCTCTTAGTTTCTGGAATCTCATTTCAGTACTAAATTATGTTCCATTAAAACAGTCTCAAGTACTGTCAGCTCTCCTGCAATTCTGTTTGTGCTGAGGTAACCTGGTTTCACCCATGCGTTTGCCATGTGTGCTTTAGTGTTTCTCACCTGCCTTTGAATCTAGGTTTTAGTTCTGTTTTGCTATGAAACCAGGGATGAAGATCTGCAACAGTGATCCAGAGAGAGCTGTAGTAGGCACTCAGAGTTGTATGGCAGTTATCAAAGAACTACAAGTAAATACAACTCTGTAATGCTAGACTAAAAGCTAACACGGTCAGGTGTAGCTGCCCAACTTGTTCCTTTCCTGTTGCCTTCCTTCCTTTTGGTGTTCGGTGTGTGTGAGTAATTCTTCCCCTCAAGTCCAATTTTCTTCTTTCTAGTCCTCATCTCCTTTATTTCTGTATCCCTGCTATAGTAGCAATGCTTGGGTTTGCCTTTTCCTTCATTAGATACTGCATCTTTACTTCCTTGTTCAGTTGTCCTTTTGTCTTGAGATAATACTCATTCTAGTGTCTTGGATGTGAGTTTCTTCCTGTCACAAGCAGGAAAAAAGCTTTTCCAGAAAATAATCTCAGCTTTTAGGCTGAATGCAGTGGAACTTGGGATAGGACAGTGTGAGTTCAGCCTTATTCATATGATAGAGTTGTTCAGTTTGTATGAAAGGGTAGTAGTGGGACTATAGATCTGGTATATTAATCTTACATTTTCCAATAGTGACTTCAGAGACTGGAATTAATTTCATCATGACACACTGGATTGATGATGAAGAGCAAATATTGCAAACACTGTTGCCATGTTTCCCAATATATGTACCAATATTGCAATAATTTGAATTTTCAATAATGAAATATTCCTATTCAACAGTAGATTGAGAAATACTTGCAAAATGAGTATTTACTTCTGTGTTTCTGTGAGCTCTTTCAATGTGTGCTGTGTCAGATGAGTTCAAATTGGATGAACAGTACTACAACTGTGGGTGGATTTTGTACTGTCCTCAGTAGAGCCATACATCAGTGGGAGATCAGGCATCATCTTCAGTGAATGATCCTGAATAGTATCTGACTGGGAAACCAGTGGTGTGATGCTTTGCAGCTAGCAAAGACACCACATGAGCGCATTGCGTCTTGAAATCTGTTCAGGGGTTCCTTCAGTAAAGCTTTTTAATGATCTGTTTTGCAGCTTGTTTCAATGTGCTGCATCAGGGAACTCCCCATTAAAATGGGACTGAACGTATGCTCAAAACGCAGCACTGAGCGGTTTCAGAACAAATGATATGTATCCCTTGATGAGAAACAATTGTGTTTTGATTTTACCTTTGTGGGAGTAGAAAGGGAATTTGGAAGGGATGGAGGAAAGAGGGGCAGGAGGAAAAGAGTAGCGAGTATGTAGGAAATCTTTAACAAAAAGTAAAGGCAGCCAATGAAATGAATACCTTCAAGTGTCCTGAACATATGTGAGCTCACTGCCATTCTCTGCTAAGACTGACGTTGTCAGGATCGGTTACAGAACTCCCATTGGCTTCAGCAGGACCAGGATTTCTGCTTTAGAAATTCCAGTGAAACCTTCTCCCTGCCTGCAGCTACCCAGAAAACCAGAGAGAAATTGGGGCAGGATTCTGTTGTGTTGTTGCACAGCTCTCTGGTGAGAGCTGGAAGGTATTTAGGACTGAGTGTAACCCAAGGCTGCCAGCACATTTTGGTGTTCTAACCAGTAAGTTGGTTATCCTCCTCAGCAATCATAAATGCAAAGGAAATCCTGAATGGGTGATCCATACTCTACCTGTCTCTCGGAAAGTCTTAGGTTGCAGCAAGTTCAGACTTCCTCCTGATTGTAATGTATCTGTTGTAATGAAATTCCTTCTCTATAATTCTAATCTCTGATGATCTGTGTAAACCACTCGGTACTTTCTCTCTTGTTCTTGTTTTACCTGTTTTGAAAGAAGAACACATTGCTTCAAGCTAGAATGTTTTAACTTTTGTAACACAAATATCTGGTTTTACAATTGAAAACTATGTTTGTGGGTATTTTAGGCCTGATTCTCTATGCACTTACCCAGAGTAACTCCATTCAGTCTCAATTTACAACACAGGAGGTTCATACCATTAGAGTTAGGGTTTGCCCCTTAGTAAACAGATGATAAACTGCTTCTCATATTCTTTATCAGTCTTCTTATCATCTGGGAAGAGGGAAGGTGTTCTGGCTAAGAACAAGGAGCAGGAAACCTGGGTTCTGTTCCCAGCTCTGGTGCAAGCTTCCTGCCTGGTGTTGCGTTTGCTCTGGTTTCTCTGTCCCTACAGCTGATACACCCATACCTGCTTGAAAGGGAAACTGTGAAGGACATTTTACTGTATAGGAAATACTGAGAACTTCCAGAATTCCTCCTTTCTTGTTTCCAGAAAAATTAACTGTGATACTGTGATTGTTACTGCAATTTGGAGGTTGTATTTTTCCGTTCAAGCTGGCATGGTCTAACCACAACTTGATAATAGCACAGGAGATAGTAACATAGATTTCCAGATGACAGTTAATAGAAAAGAGAAAAAGAAAGCAATAAATGCCTTACAAAGGACACTGAACAATGATAAAGCTACAGCATCTGTCTTCTGCAAGCATTCTGCTGCATCCTTTCAGCTGTGGGTACAGCGAGTGACTGGACATGGCTCAGCAGTACCCAGGTCATTAAAGGAAATGGCAAATGACATGAGCCAGTGAACACAGATGCAAGAAGCTGAAATTTTATGGGTTTCATACACAGTAATTTCTGAGAACAGAATGTGTGGGAGCTGTGAAAGAGAATTGAGATGGGAAAGGCTGCGGGTGCTTCCTCTCTCCCCCCTTTCCCTGGTTGTTTAATGTTCCTATTAGGCAATCAATACACCAGAGCTCACCACCTGCTTAAAGCCAAGGCCCCAGAGCCTAGCCTAAGGGTTTTCCTACATTGCTGAAAGATTGGATCATTGCTGTGTTAAGACCAGTGTTACATCTCAGCTAACACGGTTTTGCCCTTTTTTGTGCTTTTGTCTGTCTGTATTTGCATGGACATCTCTGCAGATGTGTGTGATCAGACTATAAATTGGCTGGGACAGGGAATGCGTTTTCATTTGGTATATTTTGCAGCATGTGCCACTGTGGTAGTGGAGGTTGTGAATGTTTGTGTCCTTAGTGGTTGCTACAGTAGAACAGCCCTCTTAGATTCAGGTTCTCTCCAACGATGCATAAAACCCGAGGCATATTGTGGCTTGCTGCCTAAGCATTCTGCTGCAGCTGCAGCTGAACTTCATACAGCAGCTCATGTTTGCATGCAAGTTTGAGGAACCAGGTTTTTTGAGATATAATAGTTGTGCTCCTCATAAGAGCAGTTAATTTTGAATAGAGAGAACTGGAATGGATTTTCAGGCACTGAGTTAGTAAAATTTCAGTCTCTGAGTAGATGACCACAGCACAGCTCTGCAGAGCAACCACGTTCCCCTCCAGGAGAGAAAAGCTGGAGGTTTCATGTATCAGTGCTGGCAAAAGCCTGATTTCTCCCTAGCCCCTCCTCCAAACTCCCCTTGCTTTTGAAGTTTGACATCAGAAAAGATCAGAATTCAATGTACAGAACTATAACAGAATCTTAAAGTACTTTATCATGGTTTGGTTTTATAGGCTAATGTTTTCCCCCCATCTGTGGAGGAAGATGTGATGTCTCTTTGTTCAATAGCTGAACATATTTAAAGCTAACATTGCCTTCCACTTGCTGGTAGTGGCTTGAGCCACATTGCTTTTTTCTCTTACAGCATTTGACAGTACTTTGCTACTTAGAAGAATTCTTAGCTCTCCAAAGTATTACTTGCATTAGAAGCTTCTTCAGGCTCTGATCCTTTTGAATTGTTTGTGCAGATCCTAAGTACAGACTTGTTTAGCACTGGAAGTCTTGGTCAGTGTGATGCTGTAAGCAAATACTGTGACACCTCTGGTTGTGGGTGACAACTGTTTCACCCTGTAGGACTTTTCCCAGGGCTGTAGAAAAAGGTCTGTATCAGAACTCTATCCTTCAGCTTCTATGCTCCATGGTGTTCATCCCTGGGAAAGCACTGTGCATTAATAAGGCCTTTACAATGCTGTGGGCTTGAGGGAATCCAATGGGGAAAACAGGTGTGTGCATGTTTGTGTGTGTTCCTCGCACTGGGGTTTCTGCTCAGCCGATGCAAGCAAAACCACTGTGCCTTCCCCAGGAAGGTTCTGCTGCTTGGCTGAGATAGGTAATGTGTAGTACATTCTCATTTCAGTGGCATTTCTGTCACTGCAAAACTGCAGTGAAAGCAGAATGAGCCTCATTATGTTTACACTGATAATCAAGTGAAAAGTGCTGCTAATTTTACAACATTATGGGAAGAATTTGAGAGTCTCTGAAGAAGAGCAGTTACTCAGTTCAGTCCACATAAGTACCAGGACGTTTGTTTTCATCAATTCGAAGTGTAAATTGTTTGTTTAACATATGGTCACCCGTGGTGCTTTAATGCCTCACTTGGTATTTTTGATCTCTAGCCGGGTGGTTTAGTTGTGCTTTTTTTCCCCTCTTTAAATGAGAATTTGGGGTCATTTTATGGGTTAAAGTGTTTAAAATGTTTCCTTAGTCTCCTTTGTGGTGTTAAACTGGAGTATACAAAAGAGCAACAAGGTGATCTTATCTTGAACTCTGTTCTCATTCAGAAGCCAGAGACAAATATAGAATGTTCTTCTATTGCCAAAACAAGACAGTAAATTTCAGGCTAAGCCTTCCTGTTTCTGGTTTGAAATGCTTTAACGTTGTCTGAACAGGAGAGGGCTGGGCTTTTTGGTTTTTAAACTGAAGAAGGAATTAGATGTATGTAGCAAACTGAGCTTTCTCCCATCAAATCCTTTGTTTGTGTGTGAGTAGCTTTCAGTTTATTTTTAGTAAAAAATATATCTGGTTTCTTTTTGAAGGAAGATTGGGAGCTTTCACATCTACTGTCTTTAAAGTAAGTTAAGAGAACAATTCAGAAAGCAGAAAGGCAAAACGAGAACATTTCCTTTCTGAAAGTCAACGAGGATTTGAGAAAATTCTCTGATTTTTCAAATCCTGTCTTTAATAGTTTGATTTCTTTTGTGTAGGGAGCCAACAGCCAGTGGGAACTGAGACCTGACAGGGTCTTCCAGAGGGTGCTTTTATTCTGGCAGAGACCTGTTTTAGACTGTTAGGCCTTCACCCAAACCCTCATTGATGGCAGTGAGAGTCTTCCTAATGCCTTTGTTGGATGCTGGGTTGGAATTAGGCTGCATATGGCATTTCCTTTCAAAGGCAAAGTACACTTTTATTTGCCAAAGTTAACAAACAGAAGCAACAAAAGCTATCTCTAAACAGTTTAGGCCTTTAGCCTCTAAATTCCATCTGTAGGATGGAATAGATGCACTCTGCTGCCTTCTGAGACAAATCTACTGGTCTTATTTACAGTGATGCATTTTATTTCGAGGAGAAGTATTACCTGAACAAAATTTGAGGTAGGACTAGTGGGTTCATCAGAGGCAGCAGAAGGATGTTTTTCACTTCCTGGACTTCTTTAGGAGGTAATGGCAGAATTTAATGATGTAATGATAAAAGTTAGTATCTTAATCCAATTGTTTAGTCAAATCCTACTCACTTGGGTGAGTGAAACCACCAAGGTGTAACATTATTTTAATCAGCAATATAATGTCAGCTTTATTGGAAATGTGTTCTGTCAGGAGCAGATACTATGGAATTGCAAGTGGCTGGAGAGGTTAATAGTATTTAGGTGGAAGAAAAATGAAACAAAAGAGCTTTGAAGCAGCACCTTTGCCTTCGTGTTGGGGGAGTGGATTTCCTGGGTTTGATGAGGTGCTTGAGAACAGTGAGTTTGTCAGAACTCTTATTTTACAGTGACTGTTGAAGACTATTGACTGTTGCCTCTGAAGGGACAAGAAATGAGACATTTCAGACTTAGGAAACTTGTCGTGAGCTATAGTTTAACAATCCTGTTCTATCACACCCACTCCGGCAATTTTTGTGACTGGCCAAGTTTTGAGCTGGGGGAAGGGAACAGCTTTCCCATTGGTCATAAAATTCACAGAGCATTTCTTCTGAAGACAATAAAGCTGGGAGAAGGCCTCTTTATTTGCTGTGAAAATCATCACCCTTTCCGGCAATATAACCCCTGAAGAAAAGAGGGAGAAGGAAGAGACAAGACTGCATATCAAAGCAAAGCGAAGTGTTAAAAGGGTCTGTTGCCTCAATATGACAGATAGGCCTCAAAACCTCAGACAATGTAGCCAGGAAAGGGGAAAAAAACCAACTCCACCATCGGACCTCACAACTAGTTTACAAAGCAAAATAAATTAGCATCAGAACTGGCCCTGGTCTCTTTCTAGTGCCTCCACTCTTAGCTTTTCAGGAATATTCTTCATCTACCTCATAAAATCCAGAAGCTCTACCTACTTTATACAGAAGATGTCCTGGTGTACAATATATCAGATGATGTTGGATTATTTACAAAGGAATGTAATCTGGATTCTGTGGTTTAATGTTTCAGAGGAAGTTAATGTCTGTACTTGAGGGCTGGAAGCTCACTTAAGTCAGCTCAAAGCATGAATCAGCTGCCTGGCCTGAAGATGTGCTCAGTTCACATCTGCATCTTGATGCTCGTTACGAGATTGGTGTTAAATTTTTGAGCTTATAAAGATATGGATTTATAAGGTTATGGGAATCAGGCCCCAGAGTTATGTTTTGGGAATCTCTCTAGATATTTAAGCCCTCTGGAAGTGTAGGAAGAGAAAAGGGCAAATTCTCCCTAGTGTAATTTCACTGGTTTATGTGAAGTTGTGAAGCAACAGTAATTTTAAATAAGTCTTGAAGATGGATATTGTGCTGCATGTGATGTTCTGTAAAGTTACATCAGATAAAACCTCAACCAAACCACACCAGGCTGCCCTTGTGTGAACTTGGTCCAACCTGTGTAACATGAGTGACAGTATTCCTGCCAGGAGTCTTGGTGCCCTGAGTAGGACTGATATTATTACAGAATTAGGTGCATAAAGGTTTGTGAAACATGGTGAAATTCTCTTTGTATTTCCTACATTTGTTCCTGTTACACATGTCCAGAGAACCCAAGCTGAAAAGAACAGAATAGGATCATAGAATTGGGAGCTTGCCACAGACTTGAAGATTTTCCCTTCCCTTCTGTTGACTTCTATTCAAAATGCTAATGCTTACAATTTTGACTGTGTTCTACTATTCTGTACTAAAGCTCATTGGCCAAATTCTGTCTTTCACTTTGCTAGTGTAAGTTTTTGTATTCATCATGCAGAAATAGCTGACTCTAAAGCAGAGTCGTTTTTCTCACCTTTAAACAAGGATTGGACAGATCTCCCTGTATGGATTTTGTTTGGCAGGTGGATTTCCAAGTGACAAGATGGGAGAAATCCCATTGCCAAGGACTGTATAGACTAAAAAGCAAGTGAATAACTGAATGTTTTTTGAAGTGTTGTATATTCTTTAGGCATTCATCATTTTGCAGGAGAGGCCTCTTAAGAGACTTGTTTCTCCTCTGTAGGTTTGAGGGAATATAACTTCTTTCTTCAAAGACTAGATGCTGTATGTTTGCAGCTCATTTGGTGCTGATGCTACAGCACTTACCATCATCATCAGAAAAACTGTCTTGTGCTTCCAGAGCTATTTTCATGGAACCACAAAGATAGGAGAGCTGTCACCTGTGGGAAAAGCCTCTGTTCATAATCACTTCACCTCTGTTTCAAAACTTGTTCCCTCCCTATTTTATGGTCACAGAAGTGCAGTTCTTAAGGTGTACTTTCAGTTTTGTGAGCAGCTTCTCATTGCTGCTGGAACTGCCTGGTACTTAACTGCTCCAGCTGATTGTTTTGGGCACTGGTTTATCACAGATGTATGTTGTTTTCTCTCAAAGGCAAAAAGTAAAGTTTGCTCCTGTGTGAGTGATTGCTGACCTCCATAAATACATTGAAATCAGCAGGAAGAGATTTGTAACTTGTTCTAAGGTGATTTTATTCTATTCTCCATCAAAGAATTTCCCTGTAATTATGCTTTGTGTGTGTGGAATTGCCACCTCAAATGTGTAGTTGCTGTGTCTTTGTTCTGTTTTGTTACAGTGACTAGTTGTCTTGGCTTTGCTTGCTCTATCAAACTGGGGCTTTAGGAGAAGGGACAGGAGCAGTGTAAGGGTTAGAGAAGGGTCTTTTCCCACCTGTGTTCTTGGCTGAAAACAGTAAGTAGTCAGTGTTTCCTCCTTCATATGTTTGGAGTCAAAACACATTTGCTTTCTCCTTTATCCTTAGCACCCTCAAGAATGCAGTGACTAAGCATTGGATCCTACCTGCACTGTGTTTAGGATCAAGTCCCAGTCCCTCCAGTTCCAAAGTTACAGGGAGAAACACTCAGACATTCTTCAACCAGAGGGAGTGATGGATGAAAACCTCAGTAGATCTTTTCTGTGGGAAATGTATTCCTGTAACGCTAAACCAGGATGATAGTCTGACATTAAATACTGAGATCTTCCAGTTTCAAGTAGCATAACCTCAAAAGCTTCACTGAATACCAGTTGAAGACATGGTTTTACGTTAGATATGCTATTTAAAGTTACAGAGTAAGACTTGAAACCATTTTTAGTTTTGTTCCAGATTAGGTGTAGGTAACAGAGTATTGAAAGACCTGGAGGGCAGTGGCAGCAATTTCAATCAAGTGCTTTGTTTGTCATCTGTCAGGTCCTGAGGCCACAAAGCACGGATAGGAGAAGATAAATCATGAAATCTGTGGAGATGGAAACATCACTGGTTCTGGGTCTTATTTCTGTAGCTGCTACGAGTCAGACTACTCAATGTAAGTAAAACTTTGGAAAGAATCCCTACTGATCTTAAAGGGGTGAGAGTACAGGAACATCTCTAGCACACTTCCAAGATACCTTGTAGAGATCACTTGCCTTAATAATTGTTGTTTCCATAATGAGATAATATTATTATTGATAGTATTTTGCAACAGGTAATGAGCAAATAATAAAATCAATGTGTCTAATTTCTGTTCTGATCACTTCAGGTAAGTCTGAGCCTCAGTTCTTCCATCCTTAAGAATAGTGGCTCAAATCTATTTACAGGGAATAACAGGAAATAACAGAAGCTAATAACAATAGGTGTGATTCCTTCACTCTTGCCTATACAAGACCTTTACTGACATTCCTAGAGGTTTGCAAAGGGACAGAAGGGTAGTGCCCAGTGAGTGCATACAGCCTTAGGGAGTAGAAAATACCACCCAAGAAAATGCTGAGGGGTTTGATCATAATCCAGTAAAAGGAACAGACTCCAGTGAAACAGATCTATTGGCACTGAGCATTCCTAGCCTAGCAAATCACAAGAGGAGGGGAAGAAGCAGCAGAAGAATTCCTTATCTGGGATTTTCCCTAAAGCATGACCCAGTAGCCATTAAATGAATGATAGGCTCCCACTAACTTCAGAGGGCCTTATGCTGGCCTTTGGGCATTTGGGAGTGTACGCTACTATGACATGCTGATTTCTTCAGCTTTTCCTGAAATTAAGATGCACAATGTCTTGTTGGCCCATTCCAGAATAGAGTCCCAACACTTCCTGTGAATGCTCTGCCCTGTGCAGGCTTGAAATTTGGAAGATTAGAAAGCCCTAAGCATGTTTCTTGAGCAGACAGCAGGCAGCTAGAATGTGGTATTGTCTATTTTCAGTAGATTTATATATACATATATATATAAAAATCTATCTCACAGTGTGTCCATCCTGCTAGAAAAGAGACAGCACAGACAGGTAAAATAAGTCCTTTCTCTGAAAGACTGCAGTTCAAATCCACAGGAACAAAAGGCAGGTGGGGAAAGAAGAGACAAGAGGCTGGGGGTTTTGAGCAAGTGTTCTGCCATCTGTAAATCACAGTCTGTGAGCAGTTCCGTTGCTCTTGTAAGGGCTACTCAGAAGTAAGCTGGTTTTACAAGACCAACCTCTTTTGTCTTTGCTCAGAGAGTATTCAGTGAAGAACAAATCTGGTTTTAAAATACCTACTGCTTCAGCCACCCCAAAATTCTATTTACCCAGAGTAACAACCTATTCTGATTGTCCTGTTCACTTCTATGGATGCTCTGAACTGAAGTGTGCAGCAGGGTTGAGGACAATTCTGTTCATAGAAATTAGATGCATTGTTTTAATGCAGACAATTTTTCTATACAGTTGCTTTAGTTTTTCTAAAGTCTGCTCTAAGCAATTGCTTTTCCATCAGAGATTGAGTCAGTTCTTGCTTTGAAAACTATTATTGACAGGCATGTGTGGAACAGAGCTGGGTGAGAGGAAGGCTGAAAGGAAAGGAGCCTTCCTGAGATGTAACACTGGAATCCTGTGAGCATCTCTTTAGGGGAGGCATTGAGCAGCCTTAATTTCTACTGATCTCAGTGCATGGCAGAATTGCTCAGCACCTCAGAGGATCAAATACTGTTATATAGTGGATTGGGCCTCTGTTCTTTTCAGGCAGTTTTCCCTCTTTTCTTTCTCCCCTGTCTTGTTTCTTTTTTTTCCCTATTCATACAAGTTAAGGTTTTTGGTTTAGGGATGCTCTATGTTTCTCTTTTTTCTATTGTTCCTCATGACAAACATAACCTTTTCCTCTTGCTTTATGACTTACTTTTACTGCTTAAGTGAAATTGAAGAATTACACATTGGAGACTGAGCTGTGGCTATATTAACTGATTGTGTTACCAGGGATCTCTATTCTTGCATATCCTGAGAGTTACTACTACTGAGTGAACCAGAGTTTTCCTTATCACTCCTGGGTTTAGCGCATTGACTCATTGTTTGGTCTTGCAGATCTCATTTCAGTGTTCTTAGGTTTAGAGAAGTTGTTTCGAATATGAAGCCTTACTTCCAGCCCCCTACTATATATATTTTACTTGAACTTTTCATATACATTTCTAAAACTTGAGGAAAATAAGCAAAGTATGGTGTAAAATACAATACTTTCATCATGATTTCTTTCTGCAGGCATGCTGCTACATTCCAAGCGATAGGATTCCTATTTAAAGCAGTTATTTGATATCAGATTTTTTTAACATCTCTGAAGTGAAAATACTTCTCTGTCAAAGGACTCTGCATTTGCCTCAGCATTAAAGGTCAAGCAAGAAATATAAGTAGTCAGCAGATCAAACCCATTATCCAATAACTGAACCAACATTTAACTGCTAGCAAAAGAATCTTTCAGAACAATTAGGATCTATCTTTGTTACACTGGACACTTCCCTCTAAACGGGGAACCTGGCAAAAACACCCAAACAATGCAAAAGCAGCAAAATCTCTCCTCAGCATAAAACTTCAGTGCCCTCCTACCTGTGGAAGTGGATTGCACCGTTTTCCTCATCCATTCATAAGAGCTGTGCCTTTGGCTGTTGGGAGAGATTTGCTGTGTATTAATTGTATCTACAGGAGGTAAACCCCCAGATCCAGCGGGATGGAGGGAGCTGTAATCAGCAGAAGTGTAGGAGACCTGTCCAGGAGATGAGCTGTTGATCTGAGCAGCAGCAACCGTGCTGGAAGGTCCTGGGCCATAAGCATTCCAGTCCTCCCTCTGCGGGCCATAGTGGGATCCCCAGGTTCCCGCAGGCTGGCCGTGGGTGTCCAGAGCTGGCACATGATGATATCCCATGTAATCTGGATAAGACGGAGTAGACACAAAGTTTTGCACTGGCAGGTTGTTGCTGCTGCACCTTGCAGATCCTGGATACATGCTGGTTTCTTTATCCAAAAGGTAACTCACATACATGATGCTCACAGCCTGGCTTTGTCTTGCTGGGACATCCTGCTCCTCACAGTGTGTGTTTGATCTCTCTTCCCCTCCTCTTTCTTTCTCTCTTTTCTAGCCCTGACTGGCTCTATAAATGACTCATGCTAGCCCTGATGTCCCTTTACTACACATGATTAACAATGGTTTTACCAGGTGCTGGTGGTAACAGTTTACTAAGGTCCTGCCTGATGTCACAGATAACTGCCTGCCCCAAAATTACATTTGCATTCAAATGAAGGGCTGACCATGCAGGCAACCCCACCTTGCTGCTAGGTCTAGTGCTTCCTTTCTCACAGATCCTTTATGTATCACCATCCTGGTTCTGTACTTTTGAATGTAGTTTGAAATCTCATGGTCTTCAAGCAGAGTTGTGTGTGTAGTTAACCAATAACTATTCAGACAGAAGAAGTAGTATTCTTTCCTGAGGAATACATGTCAGAAAGTAACTTCAGGCCCTAGGTTATAGTGAGTTAAAGTCTGTATCTGCTGGGCTGGTAGCTCTTTTTTACAAGGTGCTGTATTATTTTAAACTGGAAAACTAAGGACCAGTTCAGTCTTTTAACTGCAGCTCTCACACAGTTTCTCACATGAGCACTCTTCTTCAGCTCTTAGTCTGTGTGGGAGAGCACTTGGAAACTGCAGTAATCCTGCTGATTTTACCATTACAAAGGATATACAAGAAGTCTCATAGTCATTTTGAGCATTTGTTCATAGGAATAGTCTTGTTGATGTTAGCAAGCCTATTCATGAGCTGGCTGCTTGCCACAGTGATTGAAGTGTCTCTGCTCGACCTTCCAATGTTAACAGAAAGAGAATCTGTTATTGGGAGAATGCAGAATTTGTCACTTTCTCTGTGTCTTGTGTCTTGTTTGTGATATTGAAATGAATGGTAGTTTTCCCTAAAGGTTGTTCTCATTGCTGTGTCTGTTCACAATAAGTAGCACCTTTTCCTAGAAATATGGGAACACATCCTAGCTTTTTAGCTCAGAACAAGCTGGTCCTCCCATTCAGGAGCAACCGCATGTTTGTAAGGAACAAATTGCTGTGAGATTATAAGCCAGAGCCAGGAGAGAAAGTGTTGATTCTGTTTTTTTCAAGAGGTAGATCCCTCAGCATTGTCTCTTAATGAGATTTTCCTGTTTTCATTCCTGTTCCTTTAATGATGTGATACTTAATTGCACCTTTATTAATGAACCAACTTGTTACAAGGGTTTTTTGTCTTAAACAGGTGCAAAGTATAATGAGGTTTTTCTTTGTTCAGATGTGTATTTTGTCTTTCAGAGTCTTTTGCACTTTAGCACCATTTAAACTTACAGGTTCCTCCTGGTTCTCAGGAGGAAAAAGTCACTTCTCACACCTGACAACACCTTTAGTGAGAGAAAGCTTTGGCTGTGCTCACAGGATGGGTTGTGACTGTGGTTGTGGAAACCGTTTCTCTGCCTGTTCATTTCAAGGCTAAGTGGGGCAGCATGGGCTGCCTCCTTTGAGTGTTTTAAGTTTTTCCTGCTGGGTAAAATTTGTGCTCTTTTACTTCTTGTAGCTTTTGGGGATGATGTTTTGCCAGCAGCATTGTTGAAAGGTATTTTAGAAAGCACTAGGTGGAGGAAGTTGGCAGAAACTGTTCCTTCTTGCATATGTGAACTTATTCAGTTGCAGTTTACACATCTGTGACAGCTGGCCATTCACAGTGACTTAGCATAGCTACTGGAACAGACCCTTCCAATCTGGGGGAGTCGTTAATCAGCACCTCATGTATCTGAACAGCTTAATTCAACTTCATTCTTCTAGATCAGAAAATAAATCATATTGGTCTAATTCCAAACTAGCTGTCTCTACACAGCCTGTGTCTGTAGCTAACCGAAGAAATGGGATTTAAATGCCACATAATCCATAGATTCTTTTGCTTTTAAACTGGAGTGTTTCATTCCCTTTCTCAGTCATTCAGAGCAATGTGGTTGCTTGCTAGCTCTCAACTTCAGACTGTTGCAATAGTTAAGATTCATTACAGCTTTTTGTTGTAATTTGATTTCTATTTCCTTTCTTCCTCTTTAAAACTGTTGGGAACTTGTCCTTTTAAGCATTTCTGTATCTCCTCTGAATGCAGGTGTACCAATAAATCAGACAGAAGAAGAAGAACCAGCGATCGCTCCTTCATGGTGACAGTAGTTGTAGCCCTCCAGCTGCCTGGAAAATAGTCTAATCACCTGCATTGAACTAAACTTTTCCTGCTGCCTAGTCTACTCCCAGCACACACTTGCAGACAAACTGGGTCTGGTGGCATAGCCTGCATCCTGATCCACATTTCTTCAGCGTTCAGGAATGTTGGGTAGACCAGGCCATAGGCATGTGTTCATTCTCTGTGTTGCTGCAGCATTGTTACATGGGAAACACTGATCAGTTTTTCACAGTGGTGGTATAATTTGGTTCCTGAAGCTACTGGAAGTAGTAAAATAGTTTATTCAGGATTATTAGAAAAAAATAGTAATTATGACCTTTTGATGCTTTCACTCAATCTGTGTATGTATTGGCATGGAAGAAGACTATTTTCCTTGTTTCATACTGCTAAAAGAAAGAACTTTACAATACATGTTTTTTAAACTGACAATACTGTACTCCTCTGGCCACATGCTGTGAACTCAAAGCAGGAAACTGCTTCCATGGGATTCTCAAGTACCATGAGTTGGGCTGATTTCAACAAGTAATTTGCTTTCAGTTAGTCCAAGGGTTTTAATTTATATAATTGTTGAACCACAGTCTAGACTTAAAAGTTTTCTAACTGCTGGGGTATGTGAACAATCACATGCTGGTAGAATTCATTTAAACTACATCTTTTCATAGGTTCTCTAACACAAAGTATATAGGGATTTGGATTTGAGTTGCTTTTCATACTTTATAGCAGGACTATATGTTAGTAAGAGGTGTCATCTTGGAAAGAGCAGTCTGTAGGTATACCCAATCCTTTATAAATGTGCCATTCTTCAGTCAGAGCTTCTGAGAAAACAGTTCAGAAGCTTCTCCAGTTGTTTGTTGTATGTGTAAAGTGTTTGTATGCAGTACTATAGGTGTGCAGTATTTGGTGCTGCTGCTTTTGGTGAATACATCTTAAAGTCAGTGCACTAATACAGCACATTCACAGGTGAAAAACTCAGTTCCTTCACACAGGCCTTCAGCAGGTAGCTGGTGACACATTGGATGCTCAAGAGTTCCATGTACCTTGATACCACAAACAGCAAAGTTCAGAATTTGGAGCTAAAACTGAAACTGAGTTTTGGTTCAGGATTGTAGCCCGTTTTAAAAGAAATTGTCAATATATTTTGAATTCTAAACTCTTCCTCTCCAACTTGGTGAAATTTAAAAACTCATTTTACTTCTTGTATTATTTTACCAATGATCCTGCACTGAGAACTCTGAATTGCATTTTGTGGTTCTGAATAAAGCTCTTTACAAACATTTTGGTTTAGTGCATTATGCTTTTACATGCAGGAGTGATGGTGGCTGAGCAGGAGAGAGTTTCCACCTGAGCAGAAGCCTGGAGTAACAAAGCAGGAGCCTGTCTCTCTTTCCTGAGTGTGTTTTCCTGTAACTATGTTTTGAAGGATATAGTAATGTCAAGCTTTCCTACCCTTTTAATCTTTGCTTGCTGTAATGTAGCAATGAAAAGGGTAGGTGATGGTCTGTATAGCTGACTTGAGTGACAACAGCCCTTGGATGATGTATTAGCAGCTTCACTGGAGCAATGTGCTTCAGGCCTGGCACATTAGAAATGACATTGCCTTGTCTTTGATTTTTATGAGCAAATATTACAGAGCAGATAATGGGTCTGATTTTACAAAGGCTGAACAAAAAGCAATAAATAGCATCCAAATTCAAACACTCTTCTCAAGCATATATTTTCATATGTCTTCCATCATTCTTTTGTGAGTAGCAGGATTAAGGCTACAAAAGCTGTTAAGGTGGAATTAATGGCCTTGTAAAATATTATTCTGCTTTCTCAATAGCTTCTATTATGTGATGATAAATCCCATGCATTATCAATATGAAATGAGATTTCTCCAAGTTGGTTTGTGAAGAGACCAAATCCAAAATCTTGTAGATCTAACAAATACAGCGACAGTTCTGTGTTCTGGGCTCATACTGAGATGCCAAAAGGTGAATGGAAATGAGAAACTGTCCTTAATTCTCAAGAGAGGAAAGAACTTTATGGGTTTGAAATAAGCATAAAGCACCTTCCCCCTATGGCCTCTCTGGGATACATGTTTCTAGTTATAAATTGAATAGTTTCTATATTCAGAGGTTAGGAAGTAGCATCCACCATATACTGGTTGGGAAAACATCTCCTAAGGTGGCATTATCTTAGATAGTGCAGGTGATGATGTGCAGCTGTGGCCAGGGACCAGACAGGAACATTGGAATGCTCTAGTCCACTTTGATTATTCCTGTTCTGCTCCCTGAGTCTCCAGGGCTTTCCTTTGCCATGGCATAGAGCCATAGATTTGCTAAGATTGCATCCTAAGCAAATTCTCCTACACATCCGTTTCCTTACCTACAGCCTTACAGAACTGTAGTAGCTCCTTCTAAGTTTTCTGAGCTTTCATTGCTTTTTGTCCCCTAAGAAAGAGTAGGAGCACTCGTTTTTGGATGTGTGCTTGCTCCCGTTCCAACCCTGGTCTTTTACTCCTGTGAAGCAATGGGGACAGCTAGTGGTCAGCAGGATGAATGGCAAGGTGATGTTTCAAATACATCTTCCGGTGACTATGAATGACCTTACTCAGATTTCAAAGCTTTAGGGCAGTTCCATACGGAACAGGAGCACCTGAAGTGACGTGAATCGCATCTTGTGTGTATACCCGTGCTGGTGAAGGGTCCTGGCTTAGTATTTTGGTTATGTTGCAGGGATTTTTGCTCTTTAATTAACTATAACATTTCTTTTTGAAACCTGAAGTAAAGTAATGCTGTTATGGAGTATGCCAGATGCCTTAAAGTGAGATTTACAAGGAATTCTGTTTAACAGAGTGCTCAAAGGTCTAAAATGTGCTGTGATAAGAGTCACATTATTGAGCTGCCACATAGGGGTGGGTTACTGAGTGCACAGGGCTGCTCTGTCACTGATCCACTGCCCCTCATGTAATCCAGTCATACTGCTGGTATGGTCAAGACAGTGAGGAAGGAAGAGTAGAGCTGTGGTATTTTAGTCCTGTATTCTTTAAGGAGTAGCTGTGTTTCTTTGTTAATAGAATCATAGAATAGTTAAGAGTTGGAAAGGACCTTAAGATCATCCAGTTCCAACCCCCTGCCATGGGCAGGGACACCTCACACTAAACCATATCACCCAAGGCTTCATCCAACCTGGTCTTGAACACTGCCAGGGATGGAGCATTCACAACCTCCCTGGGCAACCCATTCCAGTACCTCACCACCCTCACAGTAAAGAATTTCTTCCTTATATCCAGTCTAAACTTCTGCTGTTTAAGTTTGAACCCGTTACCCCTTGTCCTATCACTACAGTCCCTAATGAATAGTCCCTCCCCAGCATCCCTGTAGGCCCCCTTCAGATACTGGAAGCTGCTATGAGGTCTCCACGCAGCCTTCTCTTCTCCAGGCTGAACAGCCCGAACTTTCTCAGCCTGTCTTCATACAGGAGGTGCTCTAGTCCCCTGATCATCCTCGTGGCCCTAATAGGTCTGTGCTAGCTGCAGGATGGCACTGCTTAGCTCTCTGTCCTGTAAGGGCACAACTGACTTCTCTGAATAGATAAATAAAGATGAAGAATGAACACTTGAGAGAGGTGATTCTCCGTGCCACTGTTTTGTTCACTTACCTCAGGCTAGACAGATAACGTGTGTTCCATATTCATCTGTAGAATAGAAGTAACACTCATAACCTCGTGTGATATGATAGAATTAATAGATGCTACAAAAAAGATCCTGCATGAGGAGTGCAAAACATGAATTCTTTCTTTCATCATCTGTGAAATGTGTTAGCCAAGATAGGCTGATATATTTATTTTTAGCCTTTAGGATGGCTAAAGTAAATGGCTGCTTCATAAGAACATAGTTCTCGTAGTTCTGAAGAAGAGCATCTCTTTTCCTACCATTTGTTTTCAGGATGCTCTGTGCTTTGAATTGTTAACACCTTGCACTGTGCTGGATCTCCTTAGGCTGTGTGAGTCATGCCACTGGCACAGTGCGATTGAAAGAGGTGGAACTCCTGGAGCAGAACCTGGTAATTCACTACCAAACAGGGAGAAACCAAAGCTCAGTAAGCTTGGCTGCCCCCAGGAATAGAAGGGAAAACTTGACTCATAGCCAAGAAGCCTACTTCGGTCAGGTCATACCTGATGTAGCAGCAGACCTGATGCATAACAGAAGGTCTCAGTCCCTGCAAACCTCCCCCAGACTGTGATGAGTAAGAACTGGGTGGCCAGCTGAGCTACATAGAATGTGATCTGGTGTTCCAGTACTCTGGGTTTGTGTGTGTCTATATGTATATGTTTAACACTCTTCTGCTGCTGGAAACGCACATGTCTGCAGGTCTTCCACATTTAGACTAAAACTGAGTTATTTTTTAATATATGGCACAACTAAATGAGGCTGTAAATCTTGACTAGTGAAACTTTATCTTTGGGTTTTTATCCTCCTGTAGTATAGAAGATATCCCTGGAAATGCCAGTGTCTCAGTATAGGTGAGTGCTCCACAGCTCCATTTCATCCAGCTGGACTGTCACTTCTGAATGAAGTCACAGAAATAGCCTCTTGTTCAAGAGGTATTTCCCACTAGGTGGCAGTTTCAATACGCAGCACAGACAAAGCCCCCGTGGCTGACTAAAGACTCCTATTAACTGCGATGCAGATTTGTAGTCAGTAATTGACCAAGCTAAAAAAGGCTCAATGTAGTGCTGCCTGCAGCAGCTTTCACAGCTCCTTTAATACTAACATTGATTAAATACCCACCCCCAACTCGCTGTAATTAGCTCAGATATATTCCCTCTCCAAGTCCCTGCATTCAGCCTCTTCCACTGTCCCATACCTCCTACCAGTAACCTGACTAACCTTGTCTCTCCATGGAAATTACATGTGATAGCATTGTTTAAAAGAACAAGTTTTTTTTGATTTGCCAGGTACAACCCAATTGAAATACTGTTGTATTTCCCCACTGCTAGTAAACACGGGGATACAGGAGTTCTTCCCCTGTTTGTTTGGAGGTGAGTTGTAACCTTTTCAGGGTGGAATAGAGGCAAGACCTAAGAAGGAGAAGATCCTCAGTGAAGTTGCATGATGTTCACTGACCAGATGGAAACAGAGTGGGGAATGAATAGGGCTTTAAACATACATGTCCATGATGGAGTCATGTTGACTGGTATGGGCTATGGTCACTACATGTCTATTTACTACCAGTAAATGCACTAACTCACTGCTGTTGCTCCTATTTATTATCCTAAATGTTTGAGTGTACAGCTATTTGGTGAGAGCAGAAGTGATAAAAATCCAACCAGCAGCTGAGGAAACCTAAATTCGATTTTCAGCTCAGATCACCAAGCTCAGTTTGCTGAACTTGGCACAGTATTTAACTGATGGCAGTACAATGAATCTTGGACTGTTCAGGGGTACAATGCCAAAATGCTGTTCTTCACCATGAATTATAAACAGAGGAGCTCAAGTCACTGAGAGAACTGACCCGAGTTGTGTTTTTCCAATGGCTCTTTTTAAGGACACAAGTACATGCTCAGCAGCTGAGACATGTGAGTGTTTTTGGGTATTAAGCTTGCATATGGCTGAGTGGCTTATAGGGCTCAAAATTATTCAGTAAACTCAAAAAGAGCCTGTAAGCTATTTATGTTGACTGTGCCCTTTTGAGCAAAGCTACTCTAAGTAGTAGGCTTGCAATTGGCAGCGTTAAAAATTCATTACAAACCAGATGAGCTGATTTAAAAATAAATCAAACACTTTTG
>NW_022994436.1:0-50943 GCF_012275295.1 Melopsittacus undulatus | reverse complement strand
AATAAACTTACTACAAAATGGTGCTTATTTCTATTCCAGGCAAGGTTAGAGGCCTTAATTTTTTTTTTTTTTGTTTATTAGAAAGCATTTAATTTTGAGAAAAATTTATGTGTGGAAGTAAGCCACTTAATAGTAAACTAATTTAAATTGTTCAGATCTGGGGCTTTGGGGTTGAGAAATGTTTTTATAATGTGTAATAGTCTGCATGCACACAATCCTAACTACGTTGCCACTGAAGTACCTGGGTTTTTTGATTGGTTGCTTGGTTGTTCTACTGTGGTTACTTTATTAATAGGTCCATAAAATGTACAACATATGCCTCTTGAAAGATAACAGCTGGAGGAAATGGCATTGATTTTTGAGTGTTGTTATTGATCTCCCTTCCAGAAAATATGTTTGAAGTATGGCACTCTTGAGAATCCTGATAGATTGGAAAATAAACCAACTAGTTTATAACTTTTCATTACATTTTTTTTCTACTTTTTGAGGAGCAAAACATTAACAAATTCAAACTTACTTTGATTAAGTGCTTTGAGCTCCAACACATCTAATTACATCCTGTTGTTAAAATCATGTATTAAAAAAGTTATCTATATTTTAAAAAACATCTGTAAGGGAAAAAAATAAAATAACCCCACTATTCTCTTACTTCCTCACCCATAAAAGAAACTGGTTAGTGTACTCGCATATGCCAGGCCATCTTAACCAGCGTTTGTACATGGATAGCCAGCAATTACAGAAAGTTGCAGAACATCCAGAGACTCATGCGAAAGCCTCTTCCTCTTCTGTTAAAGCAGAAATGGACTCCAACAAACAAATATTTATTCAGATCTGTGAGTCACATATGCTGTGACTTCAAGTTACAGCTTCGTCTTCAAGCCTGCGAAGCCACATCCAGCTCATATTTACTAACTTACAGCAGTCTGCTGTGTCTGCTCTTTCACTTTGTTCCAAAAGTAGAAGCTGTCTGACTTGAATCTATGTCTCTTTCATGCAGAGATGTAAGAATCAGTTATGTTGAGAACCTGACAATGTGTATTTAAGAATGTAGCTAACTTTCCTAATATTCAGTATAAGAAAAAGAGCAAGAGTTGGCCTGTTTGTTATTTTTGTGCCTGTTTTGAATTTGACATATTGTTGTATTCAGGGACTGATCCAACATCTACTGAAGTTAGTAGAAGCATTATGTTCTTTTTCCATAACAGATGCTCTCAAATTACTTTATTTGTGATGTGTTAATATAAAATATTTTCTCTTCTGCCCAACAACAAACTTGAGAAAATTGCTGTATGTAGGAACAAAATTCTTAAAACATGTCAAAAAGATAAAATTCATTAAAAGTGTCTTTTCCAAGCCAATTAGCATGCACAGTCTTCAAAAGATTAGTAGTTTAAAATATTCAGATAGTTCAGAAGACATGACTGTGTTCACAGGGTATAATTTTTGACGGTGTGGTGTGACTGTTACTGTCTACAGGATGAAATGATCTGTAACCACAGACAAACTGACCCCAGGATCATCAGCCAACCACAAACACAGCACTGGGATTTAAATGTGGCTTCCAAAACCACAAACCTCCACCCACTGAGCTAAAACAGCAACTCTACTAGATCAGCTAATAGAGAGGACTGATGAACAAACACATGAGGTGCATGATGTTTTCATTGCAGCACATGTGTACTTCAGTGATCACATCATTAGCAGGTACCAGAAGGCTAAGCAAAATAAAAGCTTCTCACACACAGACAGAGGCTGTACAGAGGGAAATCTATATTTGACAGGAGTCTTAGGATATGCTTGGTCCCTTTTTAAATAGATGAGTATTCTCCCTGGCTAGTGTCCTCTTTGGAGCCTCTTCTCAGCCCTGCCTAATTCATAATGATTCACAGTTTTCTGTCTTCGTAAAGGGAGGTGGAGTGCTGTGATAGAGCCAAATAAACAGGAAAGTAATAGACAGACTGCAGAAAATTAAAGGTTCAATAGGCAAGGCAATAAAGTTGCTAAAACCCCCTGACTCTTATCTGAGGAAGGAAAAAAGAAAATAAAAGAACAAAGCCTAAAAAGGGAGGAAGGCAAAAAGGATATAATTTTCATAAACCAAGAGATGTCATTCAGCATTATCAGCTCCAGCAATTAATTCCTTCCTTGTCAGGTTTCCATAAGAGCATATTAAAACTGCATAAAACAAAATACTTCATCTGGCTAGCCTTCACCAGGAGCCTTTGTCACACTCTTCAGTTCATTGTGTGGCTATTATAATAAACTTACCCAGAGACAAAAATTCCAAAACTTCAACACCAAGTCTGAAAATTAAATGAGGAGGAAGGTGAAAAACAAGTCAGCTTTGGTGGAAACTGAAAGAATGAAAGACTCACAACAGCTAAACAGAACTTTGCAAGCTGGCCTCCAAGTACTTAAATGCTTCTTGTGATGAAATCTCTGTAGGATTTAGGATTCTTTCTACCATAGTTCATTATATTTATAAGACAATATAGCTTTTTAAGAAAAGCAAATGATGCCACCATATTGCAGAAATATGATTAGCTGTAAATAACTGGGTTAAAAAAACACTGGAAATAAAAATCATCAAGTATACTCACATACTCCCTGGGTGTTTACAGTAAAATCTCTATTCCCAAAAGTTTTAAATAGTATGTTCATCTTGTTCAGTTAGCTCTGTGCTTAGTTTTGTTAAGAGAGGCCTGTGTTCCTCAGAGACTTTTTTTTTTCCCAGAAAGCTTTCAACTAATTTCAGTGAAAACCTCATAAAATTAACAAGTAAAAGCCAGATCTTCAATGGGTGTAAAATATCAGACCTCTATTGATACTGTCATTCTGGATCAGGAAGGGATTGAGCTAGTTCAGGAAGAACTACTGGGAGAAAAAGTGAAAACAGCTCTAATGCTTGTTTTCTCCATTCCAATCATTTGCTTGCCTTCTAAATACTTACCTGATGATTAGGCATTGAATGGTTACTCAAGTATGTAAATTCCAGAAAAACCTTTTTTCAAGTCAATACTGGCAGTCACAAAACCTATCTAGGACTACCAAAATTTAGCCTGTTTCCATTACTAATGTTGCTATGGTACCAAAACCTTTTTACTAGGTGTATAGATATCTGCCTGTAATCTGACAGCAGCAAACTGCAGAGTTCCTTTCTCATAGCTCAGTTCCTCCAGGGCTCACAAAAAGTGCATTCCTCCACTTCTCTCAAAATATAGTTTGATTTGTTAGATGATCGTGATTATCAACACCTACCCACATTCCCCCCTTCCCACATGTTCTCAAGCTAGCTGAAAGAGTAATTCTTGTTTTACTCGATAGGCCAGTCATTAAAAACTCTGGGTGATGTTAATATTTTTGATCCATCCTTTAACAGAAGTTTTTTTGTACTCACAGAATATGACATTAACCACCATGCTGTGGTATGTTCCAGAATGGTTTCTGTGTCACTTTCTCTTGTTGTTTTACATTGAATATCTAATTCTATGTTTGAAGGAGAAAAGGCATGAAAAAGTGAGAATGATTGTTGAATGAGTTAAGAGATACCCTGGAAAAGGCAGACTGGGACCCTTACTCAATTTCTATAAAGTGG
The DNA here is from genome assembly GCF_012275295.1 of Melopsittacus undulatus. Lineage (NCBI taxonomy): Eukaryota > Metazoa > Chordata > Aves > Psittaciformes > Psittaculidae > Melopsittacus > Melopsittacus undulatus. The sequence continues at coordinate 47,348 of NW_022994436.1, read as the reverse complement.
AGCAGCTCCACCAAAGCTATAGTAAAGCCTTGCACTAAGTCATCGCATTAACACAGCATCCTAAGGCTAAGATTTTAAGCTCCATTCAGGCAAGGAAGTGGACTAGGCTTTGAAGCCAGTCATCATACACAAAACAAGGACACTGAAAAGTGACATATTATTAAAACCATATCCTGATCTGATTCTTTGGAAAGGACTGATCTGTTCATATTATCCACTCGGCTTGAATATCAACCAGAAAATTCTTGAGAGTTTATTATTTTGTCTCCACTTTAAATTTAGCAAGCGGTTTATTTATTCCAGTAACAATATTTTTTTTTTCTGGCTTATGGAGTTAAAAAATAGTATTTTTGCTGAGTTGTACCTTTATAAAAACAGTCAATGTATTAATTTATTTTGGATTTTGTTTTCAAATACAAGTCTCTAAACCATCGACTGAAAAACATGTACTAATATTTTGTATACATAGGGTAATATATTTAATGCGTGTATACTGTAACAAAATAGTCCCCCAAAACATTGGACAGAAACATAAATTTTCCTAATGAAATAGTTTGGGTCATTCTTTTCTTCTGGGTTAGCAGAAGAAATAAAAACAAAAACATTCCTTTGGAAGTTTTGAATGATACCTGAGAAGTTCCAGGAATTTGCTATCATACACACTCAATATCTTCTGGAAGAAATATATAACATAAACCTGAGATGGAAATTGTTTGTCACTCAGGAGTGGTCACTGTCTGTTCCAGAGAGGCAATTAAGTGTACTAAATTCTACTTTTCTAACTGTTAAACCATAAAAATGTGATTATACAGCTCTTCATTAATGCCTCTGTAATGAGATACTGTTAGCTCAACACCATGGGAGGTTTGATTCCACTGATGGTTTCCTGTCCCTACATGATAGAGTTTTTTAGTTCATGGAAGGTATTTTTGCCTTTAATGAACAGTGTTTATGATGTCTTTCTGCCAGCTCCAGGGGATGTAACAGCTACAGAGCAATGGCACAATCTCAAACAGAGGTGCTGGATTATTATTACAAGAGACTGTCTTCTATTCAGCACTAGAAAGGGAGTTCCAGTATGGAACAGCTGGGCCTTTTCTATCTCTTGACTGCTGGACTTTCCTCCAGTTTTGTGGTGAGAGGACAAGGCAATTGCCAAGGAATTAATGATCTGGGAGGAAAGTGGAGGGGCCAGCAAAAAAAAAAAAAAAAAGGAAATATTCAATTAACACCTATTTAGCTGTGATAATAATACCCAGACATAATTATATTGTCTGGTGTTAGAGGTATAGGTCTCATTAACAGCACTATATATATTTATGTATATTTTGGCAAGGGAGACTGAATCTTGGAATTTTTCGTAATGACAATCTTGCTGTTGCTACCTTCACTCTACATTCCAATATTTTCATACCTTTTCTCCTCCAAAGAACTCTGTTGGAACTACAAAATTGTTTTGAAACCAACTGTTATTTTCCTCTGAAAATAAACATCTCTTTCATTTTTCAGTAGGGGACTTGCTTTGAGCTTACTCATGGTTTTCAAACTATTCGTAGTACTTCGGGTCCAAGTTCTCCCTGTGCCTGCAGCTGATCTGCAAAAAATTGAGTCCTTTAAGAGCTACATCAAAAACATAGAGCTTCAGATACTATTGTAACTGATATGTTACAGCACATTTTCCCTGTAAATTCAGAGCTGGTTAGATAGTCACATTGATAGAGCTGAGCAGATGCTAAAGCATCCCTAGGCTCTTACTCTGATTTCCTATTTCTGTCCTTTGTGAAGGGTTTAATGAAGCCACTCACCTAATAAGCAACTAACTGTGAAAACAAACATCCAGGATAAGGTTTAGCATAAAACACTGATGTCATAGATAAAAAATATCCTTGCTTTCATTTTGTCTCAAAGGTCCCATAAATAGTGTCATCTTGAATGTGATCAGTAAGGGTTTCATTTACACTGCTTTCTAAAGTGAATTGCATCTTGAATGAATACTTCTGTTTCTGAATGTTCTAGGTTGGCCCTTTTCCCTCTTATGTCAGCATTTCCCAATGGATAGACAGTCTCTCACTCAGTATTATCTGTTTCATACTTCCCATTCACTCACTAAACTGATGACACTAGGGCCATAAATTCCTCTAGGGAATGCTGCAGTGCTCATCCTCAATATAGCTAAGCCCTTTTGCTCAGCTATTTTAGTGGGTCCTCAGCAAGTAGGAACATGGGGTCCACAATCCAAGGACCTTAAATATTCTATCAGCAATTTCTAAATTTTCTGAGAAGACAGAAAAAAACAGGAAGTCCCTTCCCACACTGGCAGATAGGTAGGTCTAGTAGTAGGCAAAAGCAACCATTACATTCCTCATACTGCTGAACTCAATTTGCTTCCATGCTGCAGAAGGGAGTTGGAGCCAGGGTCCTCCTCCTTCAAGAAGGCCACACCATACTGTGTTCTTTGAGAAGATCAGTTTTGTGTCTTCCATAGCACATGGCTCTTTGCAGGTGATAGCCAACACACCAACTAACAGTGTTACAGTTGTAGACAGCAGAAGTGACAGTTCCCATGAGCTAAAAGGTTGTGGCTGTTCATTATTCTGCAGGGTAGCCGACCAGCGCAGATAAAAGTATGCTGTCTACCACATCTCACAGATATTAGTAACCTAACAGTTTTTCCTGCTGCCTTTCATCCTAATAGAAATATAAATTGAAAAACGGCCACTTTTTAATAAAATTGTCTTCTACCAAAGATCTTGCAAAAGGTAATTTACATTAAAAGAAATTCAATGTCATCTGTAATTTCAAACAGAATGGCAATTCACACATGCTGCACTCAAAGATTACAACATGTGAATCTTAGATTATTTCAGTGACACTTTTATAGTAATAGATCTTAAACTGAAAATCTGATATTTTACAACTTTCTACTGAATTAAAACTCTTCAAGTTTAAAAAGTAATTATCTTTGAATCAGTCAAAATGCTGTGTTTTGATTTTGACTACATTTATTATGACAATATTTTACAAAACATCATAAGAAAACTTTACATTGAAACTCCCAAAATGCCTTTATTTTCCAAAAGGAAAAAAAAAAATTAGATTGAGATGCTCTAACATAAATGCTTTTTTCAGGAGTACAGTGGATGAAAATTTTGCAAAATTAAGCTGGAGTTGTTTTTTCCTCTATATCTTATGAAACTTATTATGCTCACTGCATCTGTCAGAAGGATCAGCGGGACTGTCACAGAGGTCCATCAGACAAATTGTTGGTATAGGCATTGGCAGGCAAGCTCAAGCTGGACTGCTGAAGCTACTATCTTCTTCCATGTGGACACAAATTATTTTTGGGTTTATTTTGAGTTTATTTTGTGAGAATGACATGCTACTTACAGAATAAGTATTATGTTTTGTACAGTCTGCTGTTTTCTGGGAGTTTGTAATATCTGATTATAAGATATGTTAAAAAATAGTGAAAGGAAATGTAAATTGGTGAAATTTGAAGATTGCACAACTAGAATGACATAATTGGAAGAAACTCAATCAACACTCCAGGAGTAGTGTAAGATGAACTGCATAATCTCAACACTTTTTACTGTTTGTCCAACACAAATATCACACAATTAAGCAGCAATAAAAAACTTATATATCTTGGTTAATAAAGTTTCTGAAAAGATGATTCTTATATTGTCTGACTTGATATGATGACAGCTATATTACTGTATCCTTTGGATTACATGTAGTTGTCTAGAACACTTTGTTCTAAGGAAAAAGAGTGGGTGGTGAAATTACCTTTGTTTAGTCATGCTGATTTTCACATGATCTCCAAGATACTCACACCTCAGTGAGCAGACAGAGAACAAGAAGTCTCATTATGTTTCAAACCTTGGTATAGACACTTTGGAATTTTTGTCTTCATATTTTCAAGTCATTTGAATGTGATATGCTCTCTCCATTAAAGGTACAGCATTAAAGCTCCAACAGATGGACTCACGTCAGTAATATAGCATGAGACCACAGCCAGAACACACAAAATCAGCTTCAATAACCTTTCAAATTTAAGCTATTTAATAAATAGTTCCTTTGTTTAAAAGCAGCATGTGTATTAAAATAAAATAAAAGATACCATCATGACCCACACAGATTAATGACACTTGTTTCAGATGTGTCTGTATTCACTTACCCAGTGTTATGGCTCTCTTTTTCTCAATTCTATAGTTCCCAAAAATATTTGAATCTGGTAGGTTTTTTTGGTTTTGATTTGGTTTGGTTTGGTTTTTTTAAACAGACTGAATTCACATTACTGTGGTCTACAGGGACTTGCTCTTCTAGTATATCTAAATGTATCATATCCTTTTCCCTTTTCTATGCATGAGTGCAGACAATGATTATATGTAGCAGACCATGTCTGGATGTCAGCCTAACATTGATGGCAAAGCTGTCAGCTTCTTCTCTCTGCTTAAAGCAAAGAACAGGAACACCCTATGATGAAACTGGAGGATTATGACTCTTCCTACTTCCTCGAAGGCCTTCTTTGGTAGGCTAAAAGTTCAGGATTGAACTTTGTTTTTCCAAAATAAGGATGGATTGATTAATTGATTGATTGATTGATTGATTGAATTAGTGCTTGAGGAAGTGAGTTAATCATCCCTTCAATAAAACCCCATTAGCAACAAACTGCTATAATTCATAGACAGTGTTGAATACAAGCTGGAATTTGTTTTTATTTGTCAGTTTTTGAAGGCTGGCCATGAGGGGTCTCTTTATCTCACTCAGGTCAGTAACAAAGGCCACTCCAGTACTGATAAACAGATGAGAAATGTAAAATACAAGATATGATAGAAGTATTGGGATGAGGAATTGTTATTTTAAGGTACTTAATTTTTCAATACTGAGTAAGGGATGAGAGTCATTCTCCATACCTGCAAGGACAGAATCAGTCAGGAGCAGTGGCAGATACATGTGTGCTTGGGGTAATCTTCTAGCTGCAGGAATGAATGGCAGCTTCTTCCTGCATAAAGGAAAATGGGTGTTTGAGGCTAGATCAAGATGCTGGATATCCTCAGCCACCAGAAACACGTGTTGGCTCTGAATTCTGCAGCAGGACAGCAAGATCAGTAATTAGAGATGCAGACAAAATATCTAGATCCTCTAGTTTTCTTCTAGTACAGGCGTAGGAATGTGTACTACATTCCTTTGTGCTGAAAGGAATGGAGTAAAACTCAGTGATATAAAACTGGTGTAAGATGGTGAAAACCTGAAAAGAGAATGCTGAAGTTCTCTTACATTCGTTTTCACTGGAGCTGGGTTTAGGGGAACAAAGTAAGCTAACAGCCCAGGAAAAAAGGTGGGATATCTTAACGATTAAACAGTAATATATGTTGTCCTACATGCACATTGGAGAAAGGAGGAGCCATGCCTTACCCTTCGCCCCTCTGCGGGACATATTTCAGCCTAATGTTGTGTACATTTTCCCCCTTAGGTGTTTTCCTTACTTGCTTACACTCAGAAGAGCTATCATATAGTAGAAGTCAGAACTGTCTCCCAGCCAAGACAGGACTGTTCTCAATGATATATCACTTTTTCCTTTTGTTCAGTACTATCCTGTGCTTCATGTGACTGACCATTTTCTTTTTAAAAAGGGATAACATAAATCTTGTGTCCTTGACTGGTTATTAGAGGGCTGAATGTATTTCAAAGCAAAAAGTTGAAATAACAGTCCTAATGATAGAGTGACACAGAAATGTGGGAGAAAGTTTATTTTGGTATGCAAAAGTGAGCCATAGAATACAAGTTACAGGGATTAAAAATGATTTAACAAAAATAGTTTATCTTTGCCAGCAGATAATCTAAGCTGGAGGTTTCTTTTAACTGTCACTTCAGTTAAACCTAATGGTCAAGTCTCTATCATCTTTATTCTGCCTCCTGCCTTTTACACAATTCCTCTTTCTCTCACTTTCTCTGATTTCTGTCTGCTCTTGGCTTCTAGACTGTCTCTGCTCCATCCTCATTCTGCTTCGTTTATCAAACCCTGCAGTTGTATCCTTAGGTCTTGCTTCTCCTTCCTCATATTGATCTACCACTTTTTGTTTGTTTATTTGTTTTGTTTTGTTTGGGTTTTTTTTAATGCAAAATCTATCAACAAATTTATGTATGTGCAAAAGGTTTCTAAACAATATCTTTTATGTATTCCTCAAGTTTCCCTATATCCAGTTTTTGGGTTTTTTTTCGTATATTTTCCTTTGTCTTTAAAATCACCTTCTGGTTCAGTGACAGTGTGAGAGAAATCACAGGAAAAAAAATCAGTAGGATCTTATTTTATCCTTTTTAGATTACATAGAGTCTAGGTGCACAATTTAGATGCATGCAAATCTTACACTTCTGAAATATAAAGGAGAAAATACCTGCTGAAGGAAGTGATGGAGGAGGGGTGTGTGTTAACATACCTGAGCCTGTGTACATGGAATCTCAGAACTGATTAAAAAAGTATGAAGAATAAGATTCCTTCTAGTAACTGAGCTAGTTTCTCTCCCCCCCCCCCCCCCAAAAAAAAGGGTCTCAGAAAGTCGTTTCAACCTTGCTGAAAGATCAGGAAACTTCAGGAAAGAAAGGGATATAAAGGTTAGTTGGGATAGATTTCTCTATTTAATTTTCAGTAGACCATGTGAAGAATGAGACTGGCCAGATGCGAGGATCTGTAATCTCTTTCCTCTTTATCTATGTAAGCTATTTATTCAGCTGTATTTAAGCAAGATTTTTCTGATACTTCTTTATGAATGTGCATTTTTGCATCTTACCTCCTAATTCAAAGTGAAATGACTGCTACAGACTTGTTTTTTAAGTAGAACACATTTACCATCCCATGATTATGTCTAGAAGGACAGAGAGAGCACAAGCCAAAAAACACAGTGGGGATCTATTCTCTTCTAGCTTGTCTGTCACAATTCAGAAGAGAGCAACTGCTTCTTTCTTCATTGCCACTCTAATAAGTTGTTTCCTCAGGGTTTGAACTCTCTGACTTTCTGTACAACATAGTATCAAAAAACTTTGATTCCGCCTAGTGAAGAATTTTGGTAGCCAGCAGTTAGTTTTGTTGTTAAACTGGCATTTTTTTTAATCTTTTTCAGAATGTCAGGAAAAGCCAGACTGGTGAATGACTTAGATCTGAATGTTGGTCATTTCTGTAGGAACATTTTAGGTTATTCTAAGAGGCAGCTTGTACAGAAAAATAAAAGATCCAAGTAACAGGAGAAAAAGAGTACTGGGATCTTGCCAGTGGACCTTAAACATAAAGAAGCACAAGTCCTGAGGTGTTGCCTTGTGAGATCCTTATTCCACTCCACTGAAGAGGAGGAGAGTTGGGGGGTTAGAAACTCTGGAAAAGCTACTTAGTGATTACACAGTAGAAGCACTGTAGCTTTGCTCTAGGCCTCCTGAGATACCACAAGTATTTTGTTAATGAAGTTGTGGCCTTATTCATCCATGTTCCTCCTTCTGATCAGCTCTACAGACCCTTGCTATGGTGGTGTGACATGACAGGAAAGGTAGAAACCTACAGTGCTTGTCCCACAACACACACAGCTGGGCAGGGCTGAGCCAGCTTCCACTGGCATCACTGCAAACTTTGCTGCCTGAGCTAGTGCCAGATCAGATCAATGGAGTTATGCCTAATTGAAAGCCTTTTAATTTAAGGGATGGGATAGAACAAGAAAGAACAGCTCTGGTTATTAAAAAATCTGCATGAACAGGAGAAAGCTTAGCTGGTGTTATAAATCAAGTGCTGAATAATGTTAATTAGTGTTTCAACTGAAGAAAAACTAAAATCAGCCTGTTGCAATAGTTGCTTTAACAACACTGATAATACTTGCACTTAGATTTTTTTGATGGCAGGTTCTTTTTGCTCTAAACTGTCTTCATGGACCTGCAGCTTTCATAAACCTAGGTGCCAAGAGTTAGCAGTGGAACAAATTTACTTTTTAAATGCACTTTTAAAAAGTACTTTCATTGCACAGCTTATGGGTAGGTTGAGATAGACAGAACCATTTTCTTTGGTTTTACCAGACCACGCTTTCATTTGTCATCATTTACAGAAACAGATCTAAAAGCGTAGCTTGCACTGTACTGATTCAGAGAAAACTCCAGAAACAAACTTGCCAACAAAGTTTTCAAGCTGACAAGCAGGTATTCTTTATTGCGGCGCCGGGAGACACGGGGGATAACTCCTCCTAACGTGTGTCTCCCTATTACTACACAAGCCATCCTTATATAGTCCCTGGGCATACATACATATTCATGAGGCTACGTATGGATTACATCATTTTCCAGAAAGCTCCCCGCATGCGTACAGAACTGTGGTGGTGGTCTCTGAGGGTCGTTTACTTCTTCCAACAATCTTCATCACTTCTGGCAGCCTTTGAAGCACGCGCAGTAGATGCTCATACCAGTTTAATTGGTTCACTAGCACCAGAGACATAATAATCCCCCTATCCTCCTACTTATCAGTTAGTTTACCCACAGCCTATCCTGGACACCTGCTATTCCCAGATACTCCTTATCCCTGTGTCCTGTTTTTCTAGACTGTTTTTCTTAAGACCACATCAACTATAACGATTTATCTTGTGCCAGTATGTTCTCTAGCTGTACTCTATTTTTTCTATGTATTATGCACCTCAGTAATTTTCCACTGCTACTGTTACAAAGCCATTGAACTTAACATTGCTTAAAACTAATTCTAAAGGTTTATAAATTCCATTTTGTGATTTTCTGTTCCCCTTGTTTCAATTCCCCCCTTTTTCTGTCCTTTTGCAAATTCTTTTGCAACATCTTATATATTACCATTACCATCCAAAGTCCTTTGAAATAATTTCCCATTTCTACTCGGTGCCTGATTTCCTTTTCCAATCTTCATAATTTATCATAGATAGTTTACAACACCAGAGGGAACATTGTATCATACCACAAGTAAACAATATTAAAATAATTAACATCCATATTCTTGCAATCAGTTGCCTCAACCAGGAGAGATTAGGTAACCATGTAGTTTTTCCATATTTCTTCGAAACCACAGGAGGTGTCATCCATGGCCGTCCCATGAAATATCTTAGTTTGTTTCCAAATTTCCTCCAGATATGTTTCAATTCTGCCACTTTGGTCTATGTAGGAACAACAACTTTCATTGATTATGGAACAAACTCCTCCTTGTGATGCCAATAACATGTCTGGAGCCATTCGGTTTTATACCACTTTAGATAGGCTCGTTATGTTTTGTTGTTCTGCCTGCATTATATCAATATCTTTACTTTCCATTTCCTCTATGGTTGCTGAGATATTTACAATTGCTTTCTCTAATTCACTTACTCCCAAAGATGGAATTAGCCCTCTCACAAAACTATGAAATGCAGTGTGCCATTCAATAATAGGGTTAAACCTTTGCTTAATCAGTTTAACAAAACTTCTAATCCAGGTTCCGGAAGGATACCTGTTGATAATAGTAAAATTGGGTATTATAGCACCTAAGGTGCATGCCCCCTTCCAGTTGGGGGTAAAGTTTTATAAGCATTTTCTCCACATAACCAATACCATCCTTTCCCTTTAGGAACGGGCCACCACTGAACTACGATACCATCTATATTAATAGTGTAATTGCAATTTGAATGGTGACCTACATCTGTGGCATTTAAGCAAGTATAGTCTCCTACCCTGGTTCCTGGTGTAATACATCTTTGTGCACAGGTGTAATATTTATTGCCTGGATTAGGATTAACTATTCCAAATGTTAACCTTTCGTTTGAATACAAATTGCTAGTGTTCACCCACAGATTTGTCCATGAAACAGGGTTAGGAATTGGAACTCCAATTAATGGCAGTTCCAGGCTTTCTCTTGATTTAGGCAACTGTGCACACACCCAACAGTCACTATGATTAAAACTTCAGTAACATTTTGCATTAATTTCAGGTATAAATTCTGGTCTCAAGCTTATGCACCAGTTATCATATGAGTCCAAATTATCACCGACGTAATTTCATACGTAAGAGTACTGAAGGTTCCATCTGCCACATCTTCTCTGGTTCTGGTGCTTTCTTTATTCTTGAATAATGTATCCAAGCAGGTTGTTCCTTTATCTTCACTGCTGTAAAGGTGGTCAGTAATATCTGGTACAGTCCACTCCAGTTCTCCTGTAGAGGATCTCCTGAAAAATTCTTAACATAAACCCAGTCTCCAGATCTGAAAGGGTGAATCGAATAATCCAAATCTCTTGCTCTTGTCCCTGCTACTCTCTTATTTATCTCCTCCAATTCCTTTCCCAGACTGACCAAAAACTGTCGGAGATAGCCTTCTGCCACTTCCTGAAGACTTTCTCCTTTAAACTGGGACTGTTATGGTCTTCCACATAGAATTTCAAATGGGCTAACCTCTTCTTTCGATCAGATGGTTTATCTTTTCTACGTGCCCACTGGCCCGAAGCCTGTATGGAACATATACTTGCCAATCAATTTCCGATTTTTGCTAATTTCTTGTAACAAGTTTGCACTAAACTGCAAACCTCTGTTGGAAGAAATTGCTGCGGGTACTCCAAAGCAAGGTATTATCTCATTAAATAATGTTTTAATCAGTTGTCTTGCATTATTTATCCTACAAGGGAATGCTTCTGGCCAGCCAGAAAAAGTATCTGTTAATCTCAACAAATATCCATAACCCCCTTTTCTTGATAATTCAGAAAAATCTATTTGCCGCTGCTGTCCCAGGAAACTTCCTCTTACAATTGTCCCAATTTGATTTCTATTTTCAGTTTTATGCTTATTCTTAAGACATAGCTGACATTGTTTTGTCACTGATTGAACTGTGTTGTATAGATTTCTTCCTACAATTTGTTTGTCTAAATATTTATATAAAGAGTTGCTACCCCAATGAGTTTTATTATGTTCTCCCTGAACTAACTTCCAGAGTTGGTTATAGGAAATTACAATTCACCCATCAGGTATCTGAACCCAATCCTCTTTATTTTCCTGTCCTTTTAGATCCTCAATCAATTTTTATCCTCTTTTGAATACCTAGGTTTAGATTTTTCAATTGTTAGTTTGCCATCAGGGATTAAGGACATGATTTGTGATTGTTCAACTGCTTGTTTGGCTTCAGAATTGGCCAAATTATTTCCAATTTCCTGATCAGAGTCACCTTGTTGATGTCCTTTACAGTACATAACAGCTACTTCTTCAGGTAGCTGAACAGCCTCCAGTAATTGTAGAATTTCTGCAGCATGTTTGTTCAAAAGTCCTCATTCTTTTCAGATAGCACCATGTACATAATCAGTCCAAATATTTATCCTTTTGTCTTTAGCCAATTCCAGGGCTCTCATTAATGCTATTATTTCTGCCTTCTGGGCAGAAGTGTTCGAGGGTAAATGTTTAGCCCCTGTTACCTGTGAAGTGGTGTTAATGGCATATCCTGCCTTTCGTTTACCATTCTTCATGAAGCTACTACCATCAGTTAACCAAGAATCAGCATCTTCCAGAGGTTTTTCTTTCAAGTCTGGTCAGCTCAAATATACAGTCTCTATGGTGGCCAAGCAGTCTTGTGTTAGTGGTTCTGTCGATTGTTCCTGCAAAAGGATGCTGGATTGACAACATTAGTGACCACACTTTCTATATCATCTTGTTCCACAAGGGTGGCCTGGTATTTAAAAAAACATGAAGGAGATAACCAGTGGGCTACTTTCTGTTCCAGGACTGCTGATACAACATGGGACATTAGCACAGTAATTTTTGTCCCAAGGTGAATTTGCGAGCTTCTTCAATATTCATGACAACTGCTGCCACAGCCCTTAGGCATCTGGGCCATCCTTTGCTTGCTTCATCCAGCTGTTTTGAAAAACGTCACTGCCCTTCTGTAGGGTCCTAGATTTCGAGCAAGGACCCCCAAAGCTATTCCCTGTTCTTCATAGGAATATAGCCAAAAGGATTTAGTTACATCCAGAAGTCACAGAGCTGCAGCTCTCATTAGCTCTGTTTTTAAATTTCTAAAATCCCCCTCTGCTGAATTAGTCCATTCTAAAGAGGGAGGATTTCCCTTCAACAGTTCATATAGTGGTCTTACCAGAACACCGTAATCATGGATCCAAAGTCTGCACCATCCAGTCATTCCCAGTAATGTCCGGAGCTCCTTGCCAGTTGATGGTTGTGGAGTCTGACAGATGGCTTCTTTTCTAGAAGCTTCAAGTTCTCTCTGTCCTCCTGTTATTTCATATCCTAGGTAGGAAACTAGGGTTTGGATTAGTTGGGCCTTTTGCCTGGATACCCAATAACCATTCAGTCCCAGAAAAGTTAATAATTTCACTGTCCACTGGATACATTCTTCCTTTATTTCTGTAGCAATTAATAGGTCATCCACATATTGTAACAGAGTCCCCATCTGAGCAGGTGGCTTCCATGATCCTAGTTCTCGTGCTGATTTCCAGAAATTGCTGGACTGTTTTAAATCCTTTAGGTAATACTGTCTAAGTTAATTGAGTTTCCCTTCCTGTGTCAGTATTTTCCCATTTAAAAGCAAATAAATTTTGGCTTTCTTTGGCCAATGGTAAGCAAAATAAAGCATCCTTTAAATCCAAGATGGCAAAACATTTCTGATTATTATTCAATTTAGTCAATAATTCATACAAATTAGCTACTACTGGACAAATATCCTCTGCAATTTTGTTGACTGCTCTGAGATCTTGAATCAATCTACAACTTTTATCATCCTATTTCTTTACTGTCCAGAATATTATATTCCAATTCACATTCAATTAATAATATATATTTTAAAATTTATCAATGACTTTTTTTTTAATTCCCTTTGATCTTCTAATTTGAAGGGATATTGTTTTATTCTAATTGGGCAGGCCCCCCTTTTTATTTCCACTTTAACAGGCAAAGCGTTTTTCACCTTACCTGGAATTTCAGATGCCCATACTCCCAGACATACCTGATTAAGGATTTCTTCTATTTCAGAGAGGTTCTCGTGTTTGCTTTTCTGTTGAATTAAAGATAAACTCAAAACTGCAATTAACTGTTTGTTTTTAACTCTAAATTCCATTCTGCCTTCTTTAAATGTTGCTTCTCACCCTAAGAAATATTTTAGAGAATTTGGCATGCATAAAAATTTATGCATTCCTATCTTTTTTCCCAATTTGTACTTTAAGGGTTTCAGAAAGAATGCCTCAGGTATTTGTGAGTTGGGGTTTTTTTTTTTCTGTTTTTCTTGGTGCCCAGTAGCTCCCACATCTGTAACAAATTCCTTTCTCTCAGATTTAACACCAAATAAGTTGCTCCTCTATCCACTAAAATTCCACTTTATTTCCTCTAGTTTCTACTTTAATTTAACCAGTGGATCTGCTAGGGTAGATTCCCCAGGTCCCTGTCAGTCTGGTTCCAATTCAGTCGCTGGAGCCACACCATGGCACTACCCCCCCCAAGGGCAGTCTCGCTTCCAGCGTCCGAACTCTCCCCCCGCAGTTTTAAAGCAACCACCGCAGCCGTGGCTATAGCACGACCCAGCTTTTTCTTTTCTACCTGTTCCCGATTCCTATACGCTCTCCATGCTTCCTCCTGTCCACATTTATTCAACAGCCCCTCAGTCCCGTCCCTGAACATGCATTTTCCCACTTGTTTGCCTGCGCCAGCACCCAGCATCCCACGCTCAAACAGAGGAGCTGCGCGACCTCCCCTCCTTTCCCCCTTGGTTTTCCTTTTTTTTTCCTCACAGCTGCTCACCCTGCTCTGCAGGGGCTGCAGATGCCTCTGCAACAGCACTGCTGGTTTAACCCTTTCTGAACTGGGAATGTGCATCTGCCGCTTGGTGCCAGTGACAGTGATCTCTCGCTCCTTACGAATATCAGAGAGGAGAGATGCAGAGGGTGCTCCTCTCGGAGGTACCTGTGATAGATAATTTTACAGCCTATCTTCCTGATTACTGTTTTTTAACTTTAAACATCTTTCCCCAGTATCACAGGCTGAACAACATCTCTCCATCCATCTTAACTTTCAGTTTTTCCCTGTCCTTTTCCAAAGCCAAAATTAAGGGATCTGGTGGAGCCATATTAATTTTGCATTGTGTCTGTCATTCCACGTGGTCTCTTAAAGTGAAGAACATATCGGCATACATTACTTCATGCCATTTTCCTTGCAGCCTCAAAACAACATTAATTGTAACAATGTATTATAGTTCAGGTTCCATTTTTAGACCATTTTTCCTGATCTTCCAAAGTATACAAAGGCCACCATCGGTTACAAAATTTTTCAAAACAGCTGGACAACATTTTCTTATTTACCGAGCCCCCAGGAGACCCTCCCAGTTCTTTCCAGTGTGCCAAAATGCACCCTAAAGGACTCTTTTGCATGATCTCTTCACTCTGCTGATTTTCCATTATCAATCTCTCACTCACACACACACGGGATCCCACAGACACACTCCACACAGTTACAACACTTGAAACAGACAGAGACTAAAATTCTATCAAACAAACCACAGTTAATAACACAGTTATAATATTCTGTCACCAATACCAAAATCACAAGACCAAAATCCTTAATGTCACAAGCCACAACAAGATCCAAAACCATTTCCACAAGACATCCCCTGCATCTTGCAGGACCCAAACCACAAGAAGCCCCCTGCTTCTTGAGGGTGTATACCAGTAAAATCCAAAACCATTTCTACAAGACTCCCACTGCGTCTTGTACAACCCAAACCACAAGAAGCCCCCTGCTTCTTGTGGATGTATACCAAACGGACGCTAGCAGCCAGGTATACGCCTTTACCTACGAGATTTCTTATCTCGATTTACGGAAGGCTTCCAAACCTTGCGTACGCTTACCAAACCAACCCAATTACCAATGCAGTCTTTATGCAAGATGCCCCCTGCACCTTACAGACTATAGAAAAGAAAAGAATACCTTTTCTGAAGATGGTCCTTGTCTGCTCCCGCAGTGATCCGAATGAGTCGAGGGGTCCCTCCGGGAAAAACTCCCGAGGGCCCTAGGGAGCCCTGTCCTCAGCGGGTCCTGCAGCCGAGCAGAGAGGGTCCCATCTGGGGTGCCAAATTGATTCAGAGAAAACTCCAGAAACAAACTTGCCAACAAAGTTTTCAAGCTGACAAGCAGGTATTCTTTATTGCGGCGCCGGGAGACACGGGGGATAACTCCTCCTAACGTGTGTCTCCCTATTACTACACAAGCCATCCTTATATAGTCCCTGGGCATACATACATATTCATGAGGCTACGTATGGATTACATCATTTTCCAGAAAGCTCCCCGCATGCGTACAGAACTGTGGTGGTGGTCTCTGAGGGTCGTTTACTTCTTCCAACAATCTTCATCACTTCTGGCAGCCTTTGAAGCACGCGCAGTAGATGCTCATACCAGTTTAATTGGTTCACTAGCACCAGAGACATAATAATCCCCCTATCCTCCTACTTATCAGTTAGTTTACCCACAGCCTATCCTGGACACCTGCTATTCCCAGATACTCCTTATCCCTGTGTCCTGTTTTTCTAGACTGTTTTTCTTAAGACCACATCAACTATAACGATTTATCTTGTGCCAGTATGTTCTCTAGCTGTACTCTATTTTTTCTATGTATTATGCACCTCAGTAATTTTCCACTGCTACTGTTACAAAGCCATTGAACTTAACATTGCTTAAAACTAATTCTAAAGGTTTATAAATTCCATTTTGTGATTTTCTGTTCCCCTTGTTTCAGTACTCACTGGTGGTCCATGAAGAATTAGCTCATCACATAGTATCTATTTTGCTGCCTTTCTGCTAAAAAAAGACAGATACAACAGCATTCCGTGCTTTCCTAACATTCCTTGTCAAGACAAGCAAATGCTTTACTACTTGCGGGAATGTTATAGGTTTTTAAATGCATTGGTTAAAATAAGTCTATCAGTCCTTCCACTGACATCTCCTGAAAGCTAACAGCTGGCCCTCCTTAACTATCTGGCAAGCACCTGGGGCAATAAGCAATAAGAAATTATAATACTTTTATTCTTTTTTTAAAACATGACAAGGAGGTAATACAAAACCAAATCACAGTACACGCATGATTATTCCAGCCTTGGTTTGTGCACAGTCAGCATTCTGAGATACTCCAAGCCAACAGGATTTTTTCTTTGCTTTTAAAGAAAGATTTATTTATAAGGGTGAAGAGGGCAAATTCCCAACATTTCAGCCCTCAGCTGGCTTTTGTCAAGGGTTTCTAATGCACACACATGGTTAGGCTTGGCTAAGGCACAAGAGAAAAAGTTGCTAAGTAAATTCTATGGATTGATATATACTTTTTGTAGTAATATTAAGATTTGCCAAAAATTCTCATGAATGTGGAATGTAAAAGCTTAGGAATATATACAGATCTGCATATACTTTTACACACAGAGATAGATAGCATAGTCTTTGTTTTGTCACTATGACTTTACCATTGTATTATCTTGCTTTGCCATTAATTCCTTTAAATACAGTCAGCGACACTTTCAACTACACAGCTGGAATAAAACTAGCTAAATCTAGCCTTCTGTGACCCTAGTACTAGAGAATTCTCTTTCCCCCATCTTATATACGTAGAGTGAGACCTATGCTTATCTGATGAGGCATTCTTTTGTTTGCATTTACAAACCAACCAAGAGAGCATATTCATTATGTTTAACAAGCACGTGGGTTTATTTCTACTTCCTTTTCTTAATTTTTTTGCATGAATCAATTAGGTGAAAACGCACTTCAGAGACAGCTTCTACCTAGCTTTTTGGGGGGGTTGCCCAGCCTGTGTAAGGGTTAGAAAGGAAGTGATATTCTGACTCTGAGGCAATGCACATACTGTTCCATAACAAGTAGTGGGTTCCAGTATGTGTTCCTGGGGATCTTACATTTTGCATCCTATAAATAAAAATAAATGCATCGTGTTATATGTTTTATGTGCCAAAATCACTGTCTATAACAGCCACAGTCCTGGGAACAGGGGCTGGAATCTGTAACTCTTTTACTTAGATGTTCAGACCATCACTTTTGTTTTCCCTTGGGCCTCTTGCATAACTCTTGTATACTTAGCTCCATACTTATTGGAGCAGTGGCTTCTTACTGCTTGCATACCTACCTTTTAACAAAGCTTTTCTGCACATGTAAACTATTTTATTTGTGAGTCTACTGAAAGTGTCAGAGAGGGTTTGAATCCCCTCTGGATGAGGAAGAAACTAACTCTAAGGCTCACATATGGGTTATCTAACTAAATAGACAACATGAAAAAAAAAAAAAACAACAAACCAACCATAAACACTAAGCACTTGCTGCCACCATTTTAGCCTCTCTTCTTCTCCCTGGCCAGCAGGAGAAAACTCCATCCTCTAGCTTTCTGAGCCTGCTGTTACTTCCTGGGAAGAAGATTCCAGTCTTTCATGCTTGGGATGTCAAAATTTTTTTTTTGCTTTTACCACTGAAAAGAGATGAACAGGCTCTGCTTCTACACATATGCAGAGATTGCTGATAGGAAGAAAGGAACAAGTTGCCCAGAGGAGCTGTGGCTGCCCCATATGTTTAAGGGCTCAAGGCCAGGTTGGATGGGGCTTTGATCAGCCTGGTCTAGTGGAATGTGTTCCTGACCATGGCAGGGGAGTTATAACTAGGTTATCATTAAGGTCCCTTCCAACCTAAACCATTCTACTATTCTATGATCCAATGACATCAACATCCACAGAGTGTGAGTGAAAGGTTGTAAAGATAACATAAAAAGGGATATGATGCCTGATGGCAAATAGGTAACTTGGTTGGAAGAGAGGGGAATTATCTGCATCAAAAGCTGTATTGACCACCATAAACCCCTGGGAAACACAGAGTAGCATACAGCTTAAAAGAAATTAAAATACCTTGTACAGAGAAATAAGAATTTGAAAAGAGCCAGAAGAAGTGAAAAACTATGTATATATCAAAGATTGCAGACTGTATTTAATTTTTTTTATGTAATAAAGATAAGAAATGGATACAAATAAAAAGAAAGGTAGAAAAAAGTTAGCTTTGATTTTTTCCTGAAACAACCCTTACAATATTGCCAGAGAAGCTACAAGTAATAGAAGAAAAGCAGATACAATTCAGGTTGAGTTTATTCCCACGAAAGAGCAGACAAATGACAAGCCTTTGTGAACAAATAATGAAATTTATAGAAACTTTAATAGAACCTGGGTAAAGAGCATCTATTTTTGTATTAAAAGCATGTCATGCCATTGGTCTTAAGGAGAAAGTTCATGCTTTGGAAAGAAGAGAAGCAAAACAGATGAGGAATTTGACACTGTTTTCAAGGAGTGGAGAATCTTCCACTGCTGTGTACCATCCAGCCAGGCTGTGTCACAGTCTGGATACCCATGAAAAGTGCCTTCATCATAAACTGAGATTCTAAAGGTACCAGATAAGGTACCAGCAATGAAACAGATGTATTCCACCTATGGTCCTATGGTTGTGATACATTTTGAAAGGTATTGCATTCAGACCTTTTGCTGGAGCTTTGTCATACAACCATCAAGGTTACTTTGGTGGGAAGGTTTCATGATTTGTCTGTGGAAGGAAGAGAAAAAAGGCTCTGGAGATGTAAATGTCACATCATCATGAGATCCAACTGTAGGGCCCATGTGGACTTGTTCAGCAAGGAAATAAAAGTGTTCTCGGAATGCCAAAGACATCTTCTCATTCTGAGCCACTCTTGGAGCACCTCTCACTCCCAGCTCACTGCATTACATTTTGGTATAGAGCTCCAGGTGACTACACTGGTGTTAGCAGAATGTAAAATAGATTCACTCACTAAAAATGAGCTGCTTATTTTTGCTTCTGGACATAGTCAAAATAATCAAATAGATATGTAAAAGAGAAATATTTTCCAGTACCTGTGAAGAGAAAAATCCTGGAAAAGATAGCTACTGCCAAATATTTTTCCATGTCTGATATATCAGCAGGATTCTGGCATTGCCCGTAGGAAAAAAGACCACGTGTCTGTGCACATTCAACACACCCATAGGGAGACACTGTTTTTTTGAAGACTGCCATCTCAGTTGTGTTTGGCACATATGCTTTTTGCTGGAAAATAGAAAATGTTGGTGGTATACAGCAAGCTAAACAGAAAGTGACTTTCTTCTGGGGAGGAGTGAAGAAGCTCATGCAGCTATAGGAAGTTGGAGTTTGAGAAAAACTAAAAAAGCAAAAACACCAGTTCTGTGTAATGAAAACAGTAAACATGAGAAGTTTATATGGCAAGATATGCAAGTAGTTCACAGTAAGTATCTGTAAGTATTAGAATTTACCAGCACCCCTGATCCAGCAAACAAGGAGGAAATACAAAGACTCTTAAAAGACTGATGCAGAAAAAATGATGCCAAAATTAAATTCTACGTAACTCAACAAAGTGTCCTACTGTACCTAAACAGACACAGTGATATTAAAAGCTTAGAGAAGATAAAACAGTACTTGAATAATGTAAATTATTTATTCACCACCTACATGGATATTGGCACATCCCTCTCTGTGCTCTGTTCTACATTCTAGTAAAGCAATATGGTCAAGTGTAAAATCATATGTGATGGCTGCTAATAAAAGTAGATTTCAAAATATTCAGTTACAGAGGAGACTTTGGACGTGATATGGGTAGAAAAATTTTGCATCATTATGCAAGGTCCTTATTGGTTGAAACTACCGCCAACTCACAGTTGCCAATGTCTATAAAAGTCTCCAAAACAGCACTCTAAGACTGTACCTCTAGATGTATGGACTACAAAGTGAGCAAGACCTCAGAGAGTTTTGGGCTTACAGACATACTTTTAAGCTTTCTTTTTGACAAAAAATTTCAGTGGAGCAAGTCCAGTGCTAGATTTCACAGACAAAATCAAATAAACCTGTCTTGCTTCAGATGAAAAGGGGATTCAAAACGATGGAGCTAAAGCTCAAGATGAAAACCCACAGAAAGTAAAAAAGGCTATAAGCACTGCCAAGTTGAGAAAATATATCTCAGTCTCCATTATCTGTCAAGGAGAACTCTTTATGTCATTTTCCATTGCATGATGTTGCTGTAAAGGCCTGTCATATGTGTAATGAATGCAACTACTTCAATGGTCCCCCAGTCAGACACAAGGAACTATGTTAAAGACACAGGAATAATTCGCCTGGATGACAGTGTAATTTTCAGGTTATTGTGTTATTAACATGAAAGAAAACAAACAGAAAAAAAAAAGAAAAAAAAAGTCAGAGAACACCAGATTAATGTCTATAATATCAAAGTCAGTCACTAGGGAACTGAAGAATTAGAGATTAAGCCAAACCCAAAAAAACGATATAACTGGATTCTCAGACACTGATTTTCTGAGAAGGAAGCTGCTTGCCTGCCTTCAAGATTGCAAATGGCTGGGATGCCGCATTGACCATCTGTGGATATATGGGTTGTCACCCTGAGCACATATGCCCTATTGGCATGGTAGGTATTTTCTCAAAAAAAAAACAAAACAAAAAAAAAACAAACAAACAAACTAAATTTCTTGGTTTATATGAGACATTCTCAGTTTGGTAATAACTACATAAAGGCACTGCAAACCATAGTGCTCCTATAACATGTGGACTTGCTTTCTGCTGACACCAATGATGCCATTCCTCCTATTGAAGTCACAGTTCAGAACATCTCATGCTATGTCTGAACTGTGGACTCTGCTACTGATTTCAAGTCCCCATACCTGAAATCACACACCCCAGTTAAATCCACTCTCTATATCAGGGTGAGAGTTACACATCAGCTCCTCCACATTTTGGGCTCTGTAGGTGAAAAACCAAGGTTTGAAGGCTTGATAGAAACTGAATATTGTTGCCCAGCTTCTGACATCTGACATAATCCTATTACAATTACCCAGAGAGTGGCAACACCTTGGGCTATATTTATTCACAATTACACATAATATAAATCCCATATTTCAGTGAACTTCTACATCACAAACAGCTTGGAAATAGATAATCTTTAGGTCCTTTCCAACCCTAACCATTCTGTGATTCTGTAATTCTATGATAAAAAGCATATAACGTCATTAAAAAAAATAGAGAGAAGATATACTAGAAAAAATGTACTGTGGTATTCTAAAAGAATCTGCTCTTCCTTCTATTCTTTCCCATTTTATGTGAGATTGTGTCCTTCAAGCTGTATCTCTAAATGAATGGTGCATAAAATAACTCAGGTAGTGAAGAATTACTATTTTTTTCTGCCTACAGTATGTGTCCTTCCAGAAAAGGCCAAATTGACAATGGCACCTTCCTTATTTTCTGTGAATATCTACTTTGGCCACAGTTCAGATTTTTCTTCTTGGCCAGAGGCACATAAGAAAACATCCCCTGATCACTAATTCTGATAGTGAGTTCAGGCCCTCAGTACCAAAAGATAGGCTCCTATTCCTATGGGTGGACACATAAAGATAGATTTCAAGTACATAATGGAGCTCAGGTGCAAAGTATATGCACTTATATAAATATATTTAAACTGAATTTTAATTCAGTTTAGATATGTCCTTTACTATCTCCCTGAAAGCTTGTTTTCTTCAGGGAACAAATCAGCAGAAGAAATAGCAAAAGAACATCAAGTGTAAATACTGATAATTTTACTTATTTATTTAAATGCATAGATGTTACAAAACAGATCGAAATGATGTACATTTCTTTATAGTTTCATAGCATTAGAAGTTGAAACAGGGATACAAATTTATATCTCAGGTATAACATGTATAGCATCATATGACAATATGAAAGAAATGCTATATTGATAAGTTCACTGCAAAATGTGTTACACAACAAGCTTTCTTCTCTGAAAAACCAGATACAACCCCACCCACACAATTATATAAAAAAAATCTAAACAAAAAATATGACAACATATAATAAATGGGGGAGAAAAGGACATTTCACTGAATGAACATTGACAATTCTTTTTTTGGCTTGGGTTCACGTAGAAAGCATAGGAACATCTTTTCCCAATCCTCAACATCTTCAGTCTTCAGAAAAATCTTTCCTTGTTGCATATGGAAAAAAAAAAAAGCAGCTGTAGATTGTTTGCTTCTTAAACGAGCCCTGCCTTTAAGCACCATTTCAATTACATAAGAGCACCCTACATGGAACAAAGCTGTTTAACTCCACAGAGCTATTAGATTCCAATATTACCATTCACTCTTAAGGAACAAGTTTATTAACTTAAATATTGTATCTAAGATACTTCCGGACTTATATGATGATCTACTGAAGCTGTAGCAAGTTTGCAGCATGATGAATAGCTCAGTGATTTGAGTAACAATTGCTGTTGTGAGCTAAACGTATAACCTGAGGGATATTCTCTCTTCTGCTGCAAAAAAAAAAAAAACAACAAAAACCAGTAAAACAAACACAAAACAACCCAAACATAATTTATACAGATTGTCAGTCTGAGGGATTTTTAAGGAATTTACAACCGGATTGTCAAACAGTAAAGTTTCAAAATTTTACTCCACTCTGAATTTTGTCTTTTGGTGGGAGACAAGGAGATAATACTAAATTTTAACCATTTCAGTCTGGTTTTCTCACACTCCACACTCAGGGGAGCTCAGCAGAGTGGGTATAACTATCAAAAGTTTATATCTGTTCCACTGACTTGTGTGAATTTCAAAATTCATTGCCTTGCAGTATAAGAAAAAATTTCTCTAACAGAAAATAACGATATCCTGAGGGAAACTCGGTAAATTAGATTAACCAAAAAGAAAGCCTTGAAATTACCAATAGTAATGATTTGATTTGATTTATTTTTAGTTTATTTTATTGAGCTAACCAGATGGGCTGTTGACCATCTGTTGAGTTAACCATATGGGCAATTGCTATATTTTTTTCTTGATTTTCCTTTTATTTTCTACTCAAAGAAAGCAGTTTGAGAAGGCTGTGTTTATTTCAGGTTATTACTGATAGAATTCCAGTGTTTTCCTTATGAATCCAAATAGTAAGGTTTGTGCACTTTGAGATCATCGGACCAATTATGATCTCACAACCAGAGCATGTGGATTTTCTGTTTTTCAATTTTGCAAAAATTCTTGGATTCCTATGGAATCAAACCAATATTGGAATTCTCAGCCACAAGAGGGCATCCATGCTTGCAACCTGATCCATCTCTACCTGTTTATCAATCCATCTATTTGTAGACATAGATATGGATATAGATACAGATTTGTCTTTTTCTGTTAGATCCTGGTTGTGGTATAGAGCATTTTTGCTCTGGGAGGTTTCCTCTTTCAGAGCCCCACGGTATTTCCCAGTTTGATGGGGGATGGCATATGAAGTCTAATTTTTCTGTCCATAAAGCTTTCACAGACTCCAGCTTTCTCAGTCCTGCAAAAGTTATGTTAAACCTCACATGGTTCTCACTGAAGCCTGACCAATTATCAAATATCAAATATAAAATTCAGAGGTGAACAAACTGCTCTCAGAGAAGATATCCCCATGATAAGTGTGCAAGGTCAAACACTGATTTTCTGACATCATTTATTACCCCAGAAAGAGGATGTGGGATGACCAAAACCTGTTCAGCATCAATCTGAAGTTATGACTGTCAGAGGTCTTACTCTCCCCATAATTTGTTCCACAAGCTCTTCACTGTTATGATGAGGGGAGGGTACTGCTTGTCTTGGTTTTGAACTGGAATATATTTTCCTCTCTGATGCACACTCTTATTAAAGCCTAAAACAGCCATAAAAAGGAACTCTGAAAGTAAACCTGGCCTAGTGGCAAATCATATGCTTAGCTAAAAAGACCTTACAAACATTGGAGTGTATATGGTAATATTGGAAGTAAACATCATTGTCCACAGAAAATAATGTCTAACTTCAGCACCAGAACATAGAGATTAGCACCAAAAGGTATCAATTGTTACCCAGCATCTTACATGTTTAAATGAGGCAAAAATCACAAGCAGACATTATAAACAGCTGCATTCAATATTTAATGATATCAATTGCCTCATTTTTGCACTTGTGCCTCTCACAGTATTTTGACCAAAAATATTTTTAGGTTTATTTTAGTTTGTATATACTTCCATAATTTTATATTTAGAACAGAAGTCTGAGCTAATTTCTCTGTCTTTAAAGGCATACCACTCTACTTAGATGGAATTAACACAAATCTTCAAGGCTATCAGAATAGCAAATGGCAGTATTTTGCCTCAGCATGGCCTTGAACTCAGCAAGTATTTTCCGTAGAGTGTATCAGAGAAGATATACTGCCAGACAACTAAAGTTTTCTGTGCATTTCAGTACTTTTGTTCTAGCAGCACTTGGTGTCAGGTAATCAGGCAGGTAGCACTGACACTGGCAATCAAAGTAGAGCTTTATGGCCATTGTCATTACCTGGTGCAAGAGAAAAAAGATGGTAGAAACTGGGCTGATTCAAATAGGTAATGCAGAAAGGCCTTCAGTAAACTACTTATCAAACACAAAGGGCAAATTTCATCTGGTAATCAAATACATGATGAGCTGTAATCCTCTCTGTTCAGTGAAAAACATTCAGCTAATGCTTGAGTGCTTGTGGCTGGTTTTATCAGGAGCTGCTCATATGAAGTAGCTTATACCCAGATCATATTTTACTGCTGACAGTTACAGTGTGATTACAATAGTTAATCCCTAGCACCATTATGGGATGTTGTGAAAAAACCTGCATGCTGTTTGTTAAAAGCAAAGTTTTGTATGTTCATGAAAAACAAAATATTCCACATAATCAAGGCATTTGTAGCAACTTAAAAAGTAACAGATGCAATAACATATATACCCGTTATAATAAATTCAGCTGAATTACAGAATTATAAATTAATTTACAATGTCTAGTCCTGTTTGGAAAATGTACCATACAACATACAAGTTGCAAGTTCCAAAGTGCATAGTCATTTATTGTTAGACCTACTGTTGTAGGGTTCGTGGCTTAACCTGAATGTTTGCTTATGCTCTGCTTCTTATCTTCTATTAAAAAAGAATATTGGAAATAGCTAGATACACTGTTTTAACTGTGCTGTCTTTACCACTACAGAAGATTTCTTACACAGAACAAAAACTTACTTGTCACATGCGTCTTTTTCAAAAACTGAGCTGACTGAGGGCTAGTGACCCACCTAGTAGTTTTGTCTCAATGAATTCTCAATGTATACATAGATAATGCAAAAAGGTTGTGTTTCTCTTGCAAAACAGCACTGGATTTTACTCAACCAAAGTTTTTGACTGATTGAGCACTGTCCAAGTCCAAATCTTTTAAACCAAAAGGAAAACCATTTATATTATCACAGAATCACAGAATCCCAAGGGTTGGAAGGTACCTCGAAAGATCATTTAGTCCAACCCCCCTGCAAGAGCAGGGTAACCTAGAGTACATCACACAGGAACTTGTCCAGGTGGGCCTTGAATATCTCCAACGTAGGAGACTCCACAACCTCCCTGGGCAACCTGTTCCAGTGCTCTGTCACTCTTACAGTAAAGAAGTTCTTCCTGATGTTAACGTGGAACCTCCTATGCTCCAGTTTAGACCCATTGCCCCTTGTCCTATCACTGGATATCACTGAAAAAAGCCTAGCTCCATCATCTTGACACCCACCCTTTACATATTTGTAAACACTGATGAGGTCACCCCTCAGTCTCCTCCAAGCTAAAGAGACACAGCTCCCTCAGCCTCTCCTCATAGAATATGACAAGTGTTATTCTTTTTAAACATGGACATATCTTAAGATGATAAACCTGTCTAGTTATTGTCCTGTCAGATACAGAAGCATCACTAGCCAGAAATGCCTGAAGACCCATAGGTCAGTTGCTGACATCCTCTGAGGGATCAGATTATGGATAGCTGGAGAGCGGCAGCAACATTTCATAATCTGTAGAGCCCATTCCCCCCCCCCCCGCCCCCCCCCCCCCCCCCCCCCCCCCCCCCCCCCCCCCCCCCCCAGCTATCTCAAACTCTGATACTTCCTTTTATATCACCAATATGATACTTGATATTTTGGTGACAGACTATCTCAAACACCCTCAAAAGGACTGAATTAGTGACTTAAAGATGCATATATATGTTGAATTAGTGAAATCCTCTGTTCTGCCTGCTCTACTCAGTATTGCTTTTCAAAGTTCATAAACTTCAAAGGTCTAAATGTAGCAGTGCGAGCAGACTAAACACATATATTTAAAGTGGAATACATTCTGGCCTGTAATACAAAGCCAAAACTCAAGGCTATTTCAATGACATAGTAGTTGTGGCAGATAATTGATTTCCTCCTTTTTATTATCAGTTTTTCAAGAAAACTACCTGTATAATATTCTATCTTAAAGTATAGGTCTTCTTTATAAATGCTCTAGTAAGCACCCATAAGTGTTCACGTTTTAGTAGGAAAGGTATGAATAAAAAGATTCATTTTTTATTCATTCACACAGGTATTTTCAAGAAACACTGCCATATATATTAGAGGACACTGCTAATTGCTTTAGAAATTTAGAAGTTTTGTAAAAAAAATCTGTATGAAGTTTTAAAGTTGCCTAATGTCCTTTATTTGGAAATACTATAATCTAATTTTAAATCTGATCTCTCCTTGAAAGTCTACCTGGCTGAGTTTCAGTCAGTGGGATAACACATATAGGGGCAAACTTACAGTGTAAAAGACAGTATGGATGTCATGTATTGATGTATGTTGCTTTGTAGCAGTGTATTTCTTTGCTTTCCTGTACAAGAATAAACATACTGCTGCAAAGCACCATTATGACATTATGACTGTGTTCAGAAACACAGGAAGGTAGAATTAGGCTGTGCTATTATACCAGTATTTAAAGTGATGTAGCTTTCTACCCAGATAAGACTTCAGGCATGTGAGTTAACAGCCACTGCATCTTGGCTAGTGTGGTTCCTCATTGTCTGTAATTTTCCTGTCTGCACACCAGCATTGTTGATGATAGCATCAGCTACGTGCTGAACTCTTCAAATGCCATAAACAAATAGATGTTGTGCATGAGGTAGGTAATCCTGCAGTTTCCCTTGCACATTTGTTTTCCTCTGCTCAGAGTCCCATTGACATTGCAGGTGAAAGCACCAGTGTAAATGAGAGGAACCAGTAAGAGTGTGAGAACAATTAGTTGCTTTGCACATCACACTCCATTTTCAAAGCACAGTATTAAACAATGACCTTTCTCTTTCTGGAGCTATTATGTTTTAAAGGAAGTAATATTCTTTAATCTTTTAATGTGCTTTTTATAGAGCCTAATCTTCAGGAAGCTACACTTGCTAAGGTGAAAATTATTTTGTTCTCCTTTAACAAATTATTAATATAAAAGGGTTAACGTGAGTCTTATATCCAAAAGTGTTAAAACAAAATTATACTATACTTTGAAAGCTAATTATACAAAAGCATACAAAAAGAAAACATCAGAGTATTATTACAATATCTCTCTATATATAATATGTGCAAAATTCAATATACAAGCTTCTTGTTACTCATCCATGGGGTTTTGATTTCAGTTTGGGTTTTTTTTTCAAAATAATGTAAATCTTAACTTATCTAAACCAGTATAAGTAGTTTGATGTTACTCCTGGGAAACAAAGATTGTCAGTACAAGAGCCTCCATAGCTTGGAGGGCAAGCTGAACACGGGACTCCTACTTTATATGGTGCTTCTCCAATCCAATTCCCCCTGAAAATAATAAAGAAAAATAATGCTTAGTAAGGTCAGAGATAAAGAAAAATAATCATTAAACATAGCTGTTTTGAGAAATTAAAGGTTTTATCTTCAGTGATACCCTATAAATGCCCTGTTACTGACAAGTATTGATCTACCAATTCCCCTAAACCAGCAGGAGAATGACCATGTCACCCCAGGCCAGTGATCAATTCTATATCCTTTAGCCTCCACAGTAAAGTCCCAGTTTTCTTGATTTTGCTGCAGCCAAGTGATTTTTGACTCTCTGAGTCTGGGAGAGAGTATTTTTCACTGGAGGGCTATATTTATGAGACCTTAGCAACATAAACATCGGTGCAAGGTTTTCCTTGAGCAGTTTCTTGTCTGGCAGTTATCTTAAAACTTGGTTTTAAGGTAACTCTTGAAAGGTGGAAAAATAAATTGAGTGAACTCTTGTTCTTAGGTTGGACTACCCGAGGTCCACATTGTGAAGCTCTGAGGGAAGGCATTTTCCTCTCTCTTTTGCTATCCATGGTTAGCAAAAAGGTAAGATGAAAAGTATTCTCAACAGTAATATATTAAGAAGAACTGTATTTGGGCATTTGTAGTGGTCTCATTAATGGGAGGAGAAGGAGACTTCCATCTGGTGAATAGTGGCAGTATAATAAAGCCTGAGTGGAAAGGGGTACAAGTCTGGAAACCAATCATGTGAAAAGAGGTTATTCTGAAATATCTAAGAACATCTGAAAAACACATCTAGTCTTTTAGGTGTGTATATAAAACCTGGGCTTTTCAAGATTCATGTAACATTCATGATGTAGGCAGAAAGAAAGTTAAAATTAGACTTTTATTTAAATGTTACGTCTCACTGAGCAGGGAACTTTCCTCTAGTTTGCATGTGACATGGTATAGCAATGAGTAATGCAATTATTTATGAAACATTTTCTCATCCTCCACCTCCAAGCCAATAATGCTGGATCAAAAGCCCTGGTCTGGATTGTGCCTTGGAATAAAGTAGGAATCTCTCAAATAATTTTCTCATTCCTACTTCTCTTCCAAATGGGTACAGCAGATTGAGTGCTCAGGAAATATATTTAGTTTGATAACAGATATGGAAATCCAGAAAACTGATTTCTGCTTCATTTTTTATGCAACACATGGCTGATTTCTGTGAGTCTGTTAGAAAAGCAGGGGCAGGGAATTTTAAACTTTATAGTTATCCTCAAACTTTTTTCCTGATTTCAGAAGCATAGGTATTTTTTCAGCATTACAGCATAGCATCAGTAAAAATTATTTCAGTTCTAAATCTTAAATCTTTGCCAAATTCCAACCTCAATAACTTGAGTCAGAGCTGTAATACTCACCCTCTTCTTCTTTAGAGGAGTTCCCTACTCAGAAAGACAGTCTATTTACTGGCAAAGAAAATTCTGCATGTGTGCCCAAGGACTCTAAGCCAAATCTACTTAACTCAATCTAATTAATTCTTGGAAATATTAACTTAAGCCAGACAAGATCACTCAGTATCGTTTTTGTGACGGGATGGGAAACCCCCAATTCTACTACCTATAAACCAAAGTTCTACTCAAAATCTTATCCAGAGGAGAAGCTTGTAACTCCAGACTTTGGTTTGCTGTTTGAGAAACAGTGGGATTTTTACACTGAGAAAATGTAAAAATGTCATTAATACACTGTTAACCTATACACAAACAACAAAGCAGTTTTCAATAATGTGTAATGTATAAACCCATTCTTTTCCTATATATGTACAAAGAGATGTACGCTGGAAGTTTGCAATTTTTATTTATCTATTTTTAAATTAAGATACATAATAAGTAATATTTGGGTTTCTCTTATAAACTTTGATTTCACCTTGTCCATGTTGTGGAGCTAAAATTCACATAGTTCTGCTGCCTGATCTTTGCTCCCTCATATTCATTCTTATCACCCTTTTCTACTAGATAGGAAAAGGCAAAATTACAGAGAAATCTTTTTGATTCCTACAGGCCCATTTTCCCTGAATTCAGTTTTCTTACTAAATCCTATATTTTTTTTTAAGTTGCAGAATCTTTAAAAATTCTTTTACTCACGTAACAGCTAGAATAATGACATATTCTCGCATGCTCTTTACCACAAATGGACCTGTACCACTGTGAGTTTACGGAAAACATGCTCAATTAATTATACTTAGTTTGCTGTACAGGAATTATGGCTTTGCTTAATATAGAGTCAGAGAAAACAGCCATTTACATTGCCCATGCTGTTTATGAAGCACTGGTCCAAAACCGAGACCTCAAATCAAACATTTCCCAGAGCCACGATATTGATCCATTCCTGCACCCAGATGTAAGTTTGGGGTGATATCTAGAAAATCCTGTGGGAAAATTAATTTCTTCATTTCAACCTAACGCATGGCTTCACAGCTACTTGATACAGGGTTTGCCTATGGCTGTCCTTTGAAGGATCCTAACATGGAAGGCAAGATGATATTTGGAGACACTGAGCTTAGGTAGATGGAACTTTTAGGAAACCTATGCCACAGATACCCTTATGCAGCATGGTCATAAACAAAAGCATCTTGTGGGCAATAATGTGTTCACAGTAAATCAAGGGTCTTAACTACAGTGGCATTGCTCACCTGAAGAAGACTAGGTCACCATGATTATATTTAACAGAATGAAGAAATAAGGAATTGAAAGTGAAGTGGAATCAGCATAAAGAGGGAAGATAATGATGATGATGATGATAATAATAATCCAGAAAAAAAGGGTTTGGGCTTGTTCCTTACACATCAAGTTGTTTCCTTTTCTTCCTTGTATACCAAAGTCATGGCATTTTTTGTAAGTTAGAATAAAGAAGCAGCCAGCAGAAAAAGCACAAGAAGTCAAGCTGCAGAAAAAGGAGTAAGGAATCCTATGAGAGAACCAAAACATGCATGAGTATAAAAGTAAACAATATTTAAAAGAAAGCAAACTCACTTTGGCGCATAGTTGCATACCAAGTAAACAGCTCGTCGCCAAAACAGATCCCCAGACGTTCATATTGTGGCATGTGTGGATTGCGCAGCCTATACGATTGGAAGTGGCCCAAACCATCTGAATAAATATTTATTATTGGTGAAGTCCAAATTGAAAGGAAATACATATATATATATATATACACACACATTTATTTGAGGGAGAGCTATAAATACAGAAAAGTCCAGCTTTGGATGATAGATTTTGAATAGAAGAATGTAATTCATATAACCTGTGTGTAATGGGTGCACATGGGTCCGTAACATCGCATGGGGCACCTGGGGTTGCAGTCCTGAGGGTAAGGGAAAGCATAATCCTTCACCTCATCGTACCATGGCTTTACCAGCTGGAGAATAGATCGATACCTGGGTTTGTTTAAAATACAAAAAGAAAAACATGTAATCTTAGATTTAAGTCTTTTGGAACTTTCTGCTGCTAATTATTCTGATGCAAATCACCTAAACATACATTTCTCCATGCATTACTAGAGGCACAGAATTAAGCGCTAATACTCTTAAGCCAAATGAACACAGATGGATATCAATTATTGCTAGAATACTGGATGACAACTTGCATCAGTCTAAGATCTGGATCTCAAAAGGTGTTCAAAGACAGACAAAATAACTGTTTTGTAGGGTATGTGCCTACCTTCCAGTTCTTACAGATAGGTTCTGGCCCAAGAATCTTAGCAAGTAGGAAGGTCCATGGTCCCAAATGCATGTAGCAGCCCAAGCCTCTGCAGATTTGGCAAGAGTTTCATCCCAAACCTGACAAAATAAAATATCCTTAGCAGTAGAATAAAAAAAAAAAACCCAAACAGATAGTGATCACACTGCAAGAGCACAAGAAACAAGTAGCTTAAGTCACAAATATACTATCATAACACATCAGGTGTGTAACCAGGCAGAGAGCTCTTCGATTCAGAAAACTGTGGGGCAGCATGTACAGGATGTAGCAGGATTTACCCTAACACTGGACAGAATTCCCACCCACATCAGAGGAAGACAAGTATTCAGATCTCTCCCTTTTTTTCTGGAAAAGCCCTTTACTGAACAGGCATTCTCCCACCATTTCTATTTCTGTGTTGATGAGATCCATGTGTAGAGAGGAATGAAATGTTGGCTAAGACTCAGATAGAAAGTCAAAGTGAAGGAGAGGCACATGAGGAAGAACAGTTCAGCACAGGTATTACATAGCCCGCAAAACCCCAACACATTTGAAATAGGATCTCAAGAGTATCTATAGCCAGAGAGAGTGTGTGTGGCAGCTTTTCATATTTGAGGCTACAAGGTCAAGAAAAGGGATGCCATAAATGCAAAGACTATGGATAGTTTCCAGGTGCAGTACGAGTTTCACCACTTTATTCTGCACAGGAGCTGACATTACTCCCTGCCTGGAATAAAAAAATAACAACTCTGTAAGAAGAGACAATTTGACTTCTTAAATTCTCCAATGATGATAACATGACAAGTGAACCTACATACTGTCTCTTTTATATGCTTTGCCTGCTCACATTCTTAATTTGTAACTCTGCTGTCTTCTACATAGCAAATGGGCTTCTCTCAACAATAACAGAAAGATCAGCAGTACAATCTGCTGTACTATTGGACATCCAGATAAAGAATATCTCACTGTTATATCACAAGTATGCATAAATCCTACTATAACTTAGTGTTTAAGTGATATCCAACGAGGCTGTAGATCCTGGAGTTAGATGTACATTTTTAATACCCTGAGTGGAGTGTTTAGATGCAGGATAGTTTTAGTGAACTTCTGGTAAAAAGGCAGGGACAAAATGTGCTTAGCCAGGCCATTGCAGCTTTTTAAACACAAACCCAAACTCATAAATCTTGAGTGGCTATGAAATAAAGAGTATGCTCTATCAAGTATGAAATAGGAGGCAAAGTCAGAAATTAACTTATCAAAGGATAAGGTGGCCATACCACAGATATTTTCTGTACTATGAACTAATCATGATTTCTAACACTGAATACATAGCTTTAATTTTGCAATCTGCAGAGTGAGAAGACTGCACACACACCACAGACCAGGACAGTAATCCATGTCCTGATTCTGTCTGGTAGCTCATGAAATTTCTCTAAGTGAAAATGACAAAATTCAGTAAAGTTTATGAAACTGCTAATATTGAAGAGGTGGGGTACCTCCTAGATTGAAACTGAAGCATCACAACAGAGGGCAATATGAACCCTTAATGCAAAGTTTCCTTCAAGTTGAACCACCTTAGGAAAAGTAAGATGGATGGTGCTTAAAGCAGGGCATATTTACTTTACACCTATTTATAAAGAGTCCCAGAATAAAGTAAAAACAAACTGCCAGTAAAAGGAGAAAACAGAGAAGTGTCAGGAAGCAGCATGCTAAGAAGGACTGGTGTTAACCCAGCGAACACTGACTTGAGCTCTGAAAAATCATGGGGAGT
This sequence comes from Melopsittacus undulatus, assembly GCF_012275295.1. Classification (NCBI taxonomy): domain Eukaryota; kingdom Metazoa; phylum Chordata; class Aves; order Psittaciformes; family Psittaculidae; genus Melopsittacus; species Melopsittacus undulatus. The sequence goes on along the minus strand of NW_022994436.1, from coordinate 14,222 downwards.
TTCTCAGAGGACTTAGAAATAAGTCTATAACTTGTGAAGAGAAGGGTAAGCTGCAGTACTAGGGTACAAGGGAGGGGATCCTGGACTGCTATGGCAGCATCCAAACCCCAGGAAATGATCCAGGTCCCAAGGAGAAGAAAACAGCGTACAGACATTTCTTCTGCTTCAAATCTCTTATGTCAAGTCAACTAGCTGCATGTGGATAGTGTAAAAAAAACCTTTATAACCTCTGTGGTACATCCCAAAAAGAAGGTTAAAGGAGGGGACAACAGTAGGTGCAAGCATAAAAGTGTGTCTGAGAGGCCAGGGCCACAGTCAGTGTTCAGAGCCTGCCCAGGCCCAGGGGAACAGATGAGAACAAGGATCCAGCATGAGTCCAAACACAGCTGCCTATTGTACGTCCATAAGGGGCAGCTCCACCAGTACCGTGACACCCCATAAACACCCTCCTTTGCTGGGATTAATCATGCTTCTGTCGTGAGTGCTCCCTGCCAGAAGGCTGAACATGAGGTTTGAGTTCTTGCTCCCAAGTAACCTGGCTGCAGTCCCACAATAATCTAAATGTGTACTGTATTTGCACAAATAGCATCAAGCTCCTCATGTCCATCCAGCACATTTTTGCATACTAAATTGCCTTGCAAAATTGCATGTTATGCGTTTGAAAGAAATGTGGAGATCAGATTAGGTTTTCACTATTAATGACCTCTCTAAACTAGGCATGGCCCCCGCCCTGGACAGTGAAAGCATTTCTAGTCCACTTCCATTTCGCCTCAGTTTTATTTTCTGGTTTTCAGGAATCTTCTGCAGCATTTCACTGGTAAAGTTTCAGGGGGCTGTTTCAAACTCAGTTAAAAAGTTGTGGGTTTGGCAGGTAAGCATTACTGTGATACATAGTGAGCTCTGCTTTCCATTATCTGTTCACTCTTGACCACTCTCTGGACATACGAAATTTCTGGCAAACAAAAATGGAAAAAAGAAGCGAGAACAAGAAGAACTTCACTACTGAATAAAAAATAAGGTGAGGGGACCATATGCAGCGTTTTTTAAGATCCTCCATTCCTATTTTAACAGCTGATGAAAAGCTTCTGTGAAGAGTCCATTCCTGCCATGTAAACCATTTGTATTTCATGAAGGATGATTGAGTGCTTCATCTTCTTTATTTTCCTAGAAGAAAAGGTGGTCTCAGGCCCTCTAAGACTAGCTCTCAATCATCTTTGTAAGACTGATGAATTAATATAGGATGACACACAGAAATTATCTCATGATGACTTAAAATCTTTAAAATCTTAAAACTGTAAGAGTTCCCCCTTTTCAAAGAATCCTGATCCTGAGTCCACACTTGTATTGATTTATATTTCAGTTAAGTCCCCTGTTTTGGGCATGTAAGAGAAAACGGCAAAGACATTTGGATTTTTTAACCATGAGGCTTCGTTGTTGCATATAGATAAATAACATATAAAGAAATGCAAAAATATCCTAAAGAGATAAACTGAAGTAACCTGAAAGCCAGAAGATGGTTTCTGTATGAAAAGATGTCCTGGTTTCAGCAGTAGCAGTCATTTTTCTCCTTCTTAGTAGTTGGTGCAGTGCTTCGTTTTTGACTTTTGGCCTGGGAACAGCGCTGATAACACCAATGTTTTTAGTTGCTGCTCAGTAATGTTTACTCTGACCAAGGACAGTCTGAGTCTCATGCTCTGCCAGGAAGGAGGGGAAGCTAGGAGGAAGCAGAGACGGGACACCTGACCCAAACTAGCCAAAGAGATATTCCATACCACAGCACATCATGCCCAGTATATAAACTGGGGGCAGTTACCCAGAAGGGTTAGATCACTGCTCGGTCAGGCTGGGTATTGGTCAGCAGGTGGTGAGTGGTTGTATTCTCTTCCCTTGTTATTTCCCTTATCATTATTATTATTGGTGGTAGCAATAGTGGTTTGTATTATACCTTAGTTACTGGACTGTTCTTATCTCAACCCGTGGGAGTTACGTTCTTTTGATTCTCCTCCCCATCCCTCCTGGAGCTGGGGGGAGGAAGAGGGGAGCAAGAAAAAGACTGCATGGCTGACTGAGTTTAAACCATGACATAAGGAAGTAAAAATCCCAACTTAATTAGCAAAGACTTTAAAAAACAATATTATAAACAAAAATATAAACTTTGAAATGATGGCCAATCCAGTGTTTCTATTTAACATGTTAGATAAACCTGCCAGGCATGAACATAAAATTGCAAAAGGAAAAAAAGCAGAAAAATTTGCGTACTCAGTAGGTCAAGATTGAAGGAAACGCCCAGTGCCAAGCTGTGCTCATTATCTCTGTGGTGACTAAAAATCTTAATTCGTTAAGTCATTAGTAATTGGGGAAGCAGTCACCTTCCTTCTACCCAGTATAAATACTCCCTCCCAAACTCTCCAGATCACTGATTTGGTCCAGCATGGAAACCCTCCCCACTCCTCAACTGGATCTGACCGAGCTGTGACAGAGTTAAAGCATCTCACCACACTTCCACTGGCAACTTGAAATGAACATCCTTTGGCCAATTTATTTTTCTTTCCTCAGCCAAAGATTATTTTCCTAGAAAGCTGTCCGACTGCACTCTCTGCACTCCTCCCAGAAAAACTACACTTGAAAATCAGCTAGTGGACTGAATATAGGGAACAGGCCAGTGCTTCTACATGGGGAGTTTCAGCATAAGAGAACACTTTATGAGGCAGCTGTGCGTTGTTCTCTGCACTCATACAGCTCATGCTGGTTGAGAATTAGGACTAAAATCTTAGTGTAAATAAAAGTCAGCAGGCATTTTGTGAGTGAGGTCAGAATTTCACCCAAGTTTTTTTTTTTTTGCTTGTTTCACTCTGTAAACAAATAGTGAAACAAATTATTTTATTGCCATAGTGTATAATAAGCAATGGAGTGCAAAATTAAATATCTTTAATGTTGAATTAAATTTCTTGAAGCCCGGAACACAAATTTCTTTCCCCAAGGGAAGCCCTTTAATATTGTGGGTCACAGTTTCTTTGTATCCTCTGTTTCTATCACTGTTTTATAGCTGTCTCTCAGTTGTTCTCAGGTAATTTATATTGTAGAAGGGATGGAGTTGCTCTTTCGTTGCAACAGCTTTGTTGGAACAGTAGGCCCTGGTCGCAACTATTCTCTTAGGTATTAAAATGATGACGAAGCTGTATAAACATTATGATGAATAAAACAAAAAGGAGAAGCAACTACAATATTACAAAGATCTGTCCATAACACTTGTTGAAAAATAACTGGCTCTTCTTTTCCCACATTAGTAGCTATGATTTAATTTGAGGAATGCTGTACATAACCATTTTTACAGTTAGAATTCTACTCCTAATATCAGTCATTAAATGGACTAGCTTTCTCTTGACATGCTTTAGGGGACAAATCCTGTTGCAGAATAGGAGTTAAAGCTCAAAACAACAAGCTACTTCAGACAGCAACCTCACTACTTTATATGTAAATAGAAAACACTGAACAAGTATACCAGAGGAAACTGAATGGAATGCTCTTAATCCAAATCACTTGTTCCTATTACAGACTTTCTAAGACTATTGTATTATTGTAAACGTACTGCTACTCTGGCTACTTTCACCCTGTGGTAATTTTATTTGTAAAGTTAAAAGTTTCATACTCCTAGATTTAAATGTAATACTGCAACACGCACAGCCTCAACATGCAAACTTTGCTGAGAACATCTATGAATGGTGGATATATGAAGTCACAGTTAAATTACATTGACTAAAACAGAGCAGGGATTCAAAGCAGCATTCTCAGGGCCTAGATCCCATCATTGGTCCTAATGAAACATCAGGTCTGGGAATTTTGATGGTATCAAGGAACTGTGTCACTTGAGATCTGTACCTTGCCCAAGTAGGGGTCATATATTCACTACAGGTCTTCTGTATGACTAACTGAAATTATTTAATGTGTGACCCTCCCTGAAGACTTCCTATTTCCATGGAGCACCCCCCAGTTACCTGAATGAGGTCTGATTTAGGAACCCTGAATGCCAGTGAAGCTCACAACACATGACCGTTTTTTCCTTAAACTAACCTATCTCAGTAAGATGGTGAAAACACGGGCACCAAAAAGTTTCTGCCTGGAACCAATATTAAAATCCTGTGTTTCAAGCTGATTTTGTAAGATTTCACTCTGTAGTCCACAGGACCTTAGGAAGCAGTCCATGTCTCTCATCTTGTCAATCCAAAGGATGCCAACACCTGGAGAAATGCTGCATCAGGTCATTTTCCAAGATTTTTCCATAGCAGGAAGAGCTATGAACACCATACATAATAGAAGTACATTTAATGAATATTAATTTCATAATGTGTTGAAATAGGAGGAAAAGCTCAATATTGAAGTGGCCATGCATGTCCATTATTTTAGGTTTTTGATCATATGCCTTAAGTTTTCTCACTGCTTTAGAGAAAACTTTTATTTAGCAAGAAGAGAGGAGAGAGAAGGTTTCCTTAGCCTGCCAAGGCTTCCTCGCATATTATGTGTTGAAAATGAGTTCTTGGATGCTATAGATCATCCAAAGTATCACTACCTAAGTCAAGAAAGGAAAGAACAAATATCTTGGAACTTCACATAGATCCTTGATGGATGTTTTTCTTAAAACCATTAAATTCCTACGCATGCAAGTGTAAAAATGTCATATTCCTAAGTTAATTTTATGCATACTAGAATATGTTAATTACTTATTTTCCATTTCTGCAAGAGAATGTCTCCTCACTATTTGAAAAATAGGCAGAATTTCAATATCTCTTAGTTTGAAAATGGGAGAAAAAAATCTGTGTGCTCTATAAATACTAAAATGGGCATTCATTTCTATTTCATATCTTCAACACACTGTCAAAGAAAAAAAGACTGACAACTCATAATTTTAACTTTCCATGTTGCTGATACCTACCCTCAGATTTATGATCCGATTGGTAAATTTTGCAAAACATGCTGTGATTTCTTTTTTTTTTTTTTTTTTTGGCCCCACAGAAAGCAATTACTGGCTTCTTCCAAAGTCATCAGTAACATCTGTCAACACTTTACTGCATTTATGTTCTGTTGGAGTGATGTTATATTGTCTTTTTCTCATGACTCATTGTTTCAAAAGTAAAACTAAAGTACATGCATATAAAATGTTTATTTCAGTTTTCTTACAGGTACACAAAAAGGACTGATTCAAGCAGTAGAATACCTCCCAACAGGTACTTGAGTCAGTAATATCATTAGAGCTGAAAGTTAAACTGAAAATTAACATTTTAGTTGCCTCCTCCACAGATGCCACATCTGAGAAGGAATGACTGGTACTGTTCTCTGGTATTGCACCCTTTTGTAAGGTGTTCTTAAAGTTCAGAATTTGGAAGAAGATAAAGTTAAGATCCATTTTTCCTGGCAAATATAGGGACTGAGAAAAAAATATCAACCTAACTTTTGATAGTCTAGTTTTTCATTACACAATGTGTGGAAAAAGGAAAAGTATTATTCAATGGGGAAGACCATTTAGCCAAGGATGACTTTCCATGAGAAAATTGAAACACTTTTAATTTTTATTTCTTGATTTACTGTTTTTCAGAGACAAAAAATGTATTCTCAGAATAATCGGATACCTTCCCTGAAGCTCAGAATGCAAATTTACAGTGATAAAAGAAATTATCTGTCTCAGTATTGTTAAATCTTGTTTATGCATGCCTTGTTGTTTATATAAGGGACATAATTACCAATGTAAATGGGAATGAACTCCCCCTTCTCTGCAAGTATTCTGAAATAGTTATTAATGGCAGCAGGTAGCGAGAATTTGTGTTCTCAATACAAAAGGAGCAGAATACACAGTGATACACTAATTCTGCGTGGATATCTGTGTGCAATGTGGATGTTTTTAGAAGCATGCAGATTTACAGCCCTCATTGTCGCAGAGAAACTATGAAAAAAATGTGGGAAGTAGGAGTGCTCCTTCCTTGAGAGTTGCCAGCAGACAGATTGCTAGACAGAAGATATGGGCTAACTGGGGAGTCCATAAAGACATGTTTTTAACCTGGCAGGCTAGGCAGTCTGCTAATGATCATTTTAAAGCATTCAAGCAATAGAGAACTGTGCTTCCATTCTTCTTGTGCCATCACAGTCCTTAATCTTTCCTGGCCCAGTTTTATAGCCAGTAGCAAGGAAGCTCCCTTCCTTTGCACCAGAGTACAAGAGAAACTCAGCAGAGCACTGTTCTGAATATTAAATATCAGCAGCAGCCCTCAGGAATTTTGCTATTTGGTTTTGTTTGGTTGGTTGTTACAATGACATATCAGATAGGGTAATAATCTGCATATTTATCAGTGGTTAAACAAAACATAGACATCCCCCTCACTCACTACCCTTCTATGAGTTCCCTGAGTGCCAGTAGGGTGAAAGCTGCTGCCCATAAAGCCACAATAGCCACAGTGTGACTATCCCTGTCAGCTGGCTGACACCACTTCTACAGCTGAAGTGGTAACCACCAGGTACAGGTTTGAGCACAAATCCAGAGCAAACAGGTGAAATACTCTTTTTGACCACTCTCCTCTTCCACACTCCTCCTTCTTTACATGACTGCAATGATGTGATGAGAGACTGCAAATGCTGGGATACACAATTTGAACACAGTTGCATGACAACACTGTTGTATTTTGCAGTAATAGAAAGTGGCAATTTTCTTGCCTGTTTGGGCATATTAATTTCCATTACTATATGTCCACTGTGGACTCATTAGCATCTTCAGATTATTATTTGACACAAACAAACCCACAATGGTTCATATGCACATCAGAAAGGTTGCCAGTAGGACCTTCTTTTAGCAGCAATGAAACAAAAAGTTAACTTTTCTACCTCAGACTTGTGATTTTATTCTCCATTAGCCCTGTACTTCTGCTTGTTTGCCCAGATGAAGATCAGAAGCTCTTTCTTCTGGAATGACAGCAAGTGGAAAAGAAGAAAACCTTGATGCAAGTGATTTCTTCCTGTGTGAAAAAACACTTGGAAACTGATGGATGAAATCTGATGTGTCCAGCCCATTGGTGCAGCTGCACTCCACAGCTGCTAGTGCAAGTCCCAGAATGGATTAGCAGATGTAAGCTGCTATCCTCCAACATGCAGATCCTGTCCTCATGGGTCACTCAGCCATGCAGCCTTGCACCAGCTGTACCACTTGCACGTGCAGTGGCTGTCCCTCAGAAATACCACAGCAACATGCAAAGCATACTGGAGTCCCTTGCCCAGCTTCTCCCTTTCTCTTTTTCATAGTCAAGTCTGTAGTATTTTCAGGTTCAGACAGTTCCTGTAGGACCCCTCACCATGTCCACTACCCCACAAAGCTTAATTCACAACCTACCAGCCCTTCTGCCTGCATGCTTTTTCAGCAGTGACTGAGCCTCATCTCTTTGCCTTCACTTTTTTCAATACATACTGTGTGATGAAAATATATGAGTTCATTGGAATTTATAGACAGATTTGGCAAACTTAAATATTTATTTGGACTCTGATTTATTTGGGCTCTGAGATCATCTAGCCTGTCTCGCTCTCTCTCTCTAAGAATATGAATTTTGCTTGTTTCTACCACCTGTTAGAAGTTTTACTGTGCATACTGTAATTGGTGCCTACCATATGTGCAAATCCTTTCCCAAATGCATTAGGTAATAATTTGAAAGTTTACACAGAAAATTGCCAACTTCTTCTCTCTAGAGAAAAAAATCTTGAAGGGAATCACAGTACTGTATTTCATTCTTTTGCACATAAATAGAGTATTAATACATCAAGCTGCTTGTCCAATACTCCATTGCAACTCAAAGCAAAATTGTGCAATGTTTTATAGCCAATTTACTTTCATATAACCAAACCTCCAAACACACTTCTTCACACTTCTGAAGGCCTCTCTGAGAGGTCTCTCTTATAGTAATCAGGGCATTACCAGACATATGTTCAAGAAACAACCATTGCCAGAAATTCTTTTCTTATGAAATTCAAATATTTTTATACAGAAGTTTATATTCCTGCATGTCTTTGTTACAAATTCAAAGTGAATTCATTTGAATCCTGACCACTGTTAATAGTCAATTTTGTTTCTTCTAAAGGTTGTCTGCATTTCTTTTCATGTTTGGCCAGGCTTTCAAACAATAAGAAACAAAGAAAATTGTAGGCTATCACATTTAATAACAGTAAGCTTCACTGATATGCTATTATTTGTTTAGCTTTTGAAAGACAATATCAGAGCTACATATCTTAAAATATTCAGTTGCTTTCCTAACCTACTGCAAGGCATATTTTAGTTGGCAAGAGCTTATCTCAGAAGTGGTAACACAGACCAAACTCTGTCTAGTTCCATGTCACCCTGACAATTGGTCCCGTCTGACAAGGAAGGTGTCTGACCTCCATCATTTTAAATACAATCAGAGCAACCTTTTCTCAAACCCACAAAATGTGAAAAAATTTACTTCTTTTGTGGGGTTTTGCAACCATTCTAAAAAAAAAAAAAATCTACTTTTTTTTGCCTGTTTTTTTTTAAGAACGACTAAGGTTTTTTCATTAAAACCAAGAAATGTTCTTAATTTCTGTAAAAGATTTCAAAGAAAATACTTTTATTTTCTAAGCAGCTCTGACTGAAAGGTACAGCAGTATGACAAAAGAAAACACATAGCAGCTTCTTTCTTCAGGACAAAGAATAAAAACAATAGTTCTTTATTCTCAGAAGAAGAAAGCTCAATTTAAGATTCTTTTTCTTGATACAGATTAACAGATACTGCAACAGATGCAAACTGCAAACCCAAGTCATTCTTAGTTGAGTTAAAACAGACCTCAAACCCCATTCCAGGGCACCTGGAGATGCATTCACACATAGTGGTGCCTGTGCTAAAGACAGTATTCTGTCCACAAAAAGCAAACAAGTGGTTGCCCTACAGTTTCCATGTTCCCTTATGATACACATTTCCACAGATCTGGGTAGACTATTCTTCTTTTCAGATGTTCTTTTCAGGTATGGAAAAAGAATTAAAATTTTGAGAGGTTTAAGGTTACTATCATCTCCATTCATGTCTGAAACAAAGTGATGTGTTCTTTGGATCAAGACTGTTGTGAAAAATTCTTTGTCTCTGTTTTTAGCCAAGAAGTTCAAGAGGTGCTATATTTAATAATAAAGGAATGTCTAATTCTGATGGCTCTGGGCAGGCTGCTTCTCTAGCTAGGACTTTACTAGGCTGTTTTTTTGTTTGCTTAGACTCCTAGAAGGCTTTCTTTTAATACTAAATTTAAATAATGTAAATATTCTAAAACACCATCTAGATAGATGTTTTAAAATTTTTATACATAAAACATTGGAAATGAGCTCTAATACCAAAGCAAGTTTAACACAGTCATCCTTTATCACAATATTTACCAGCAACAGCATCTGGGGGAAAGTTCTTCAGATTTTTCAAGGAACACTTTCCAGGAAAAGTACTTCCTGTGTAACTCTTGAACAAGTCTTCTGTCATTCACTCAGAATATAAGTGATGGCTTTAATAGGGTTTCCCAGCCTTTTGTAGATGAAGCTCTACTAGAAAAATGGGCATTATCCTGCATCTTACTGATAGCCTACAGGTAGTATAGCGCTGCATTACTGACAGTGGTGCAGTAGGAAACAGGTCAGTGGATAAACTAACCTGTGAGGAAAAAAGGGAGCTAGGTAACTCTGTTGTACCAAAATTAGCAGAAAGTAAGCTCAAATACTCTTACTTTCTTTCAGTTTAGTGCCAGTTGCCATGTTTCGCCCCCACTGCAGAAAAAGGCTGAGTATGCTGTAAAATGTTTGCTTCCTTTCAGTACTGTCATGCAGACAGCCACCCCTAACAGCAAGCATGTAAAGGACATTAGTTCTTTCTGTTTTCTTAAAAGTTTCCAAGGATTGATATTGCGGAATTCATTAACCCATGATCTTTAGGCACTCCTGGTTTTGGTTATGGCACCAGGCAGAAAGGACATACTCAGTTGGCTAAACAGAAAAATAATTGGTAGGAGGGTCAAACTGGAACCAGTGAACACATTTTCCCATTACACTCCTTCTCATTTATTCTCACCTCACTTTGAATTCCCAGCATGACTAAAAGCTATGGCAAACTGGGATATGTGGACTACACTGGGGAAGCTCTCAGCACTTTGATGTCTCCTCCTCCCAGAAGACTGGGTTGGACTATACTTAGATTTACTTTGTGCTCTGGCATGATGAAAATCAGATTAAGATCTTTGTACCCCAACTTACCATCTGATTACTTTATTCCAACTTTCATAATGTATATAGGATTTAAGGGAACAAGGCTGCCAGTAACTTCTATAGTAAATTTTCCATTGCATTGTGGGCCTAATCTGCTTTGATATTTAAGGGTGCTACTCACCGATTTAACAAAGGAGCTGCAAATGGAATGCAACTGTAATTTGCTCCAATACACAGAAGCATTGTAAGACATGCACATGGAAACTAAGGAAAGATTATATGCATGCATGTATCTTAATACCAAGAAAACTATCAGTACATAGGTAAAGGGTAATGTTTGAAATGAACAGGAAAGAAATTATATTAGACAGGTTTAGATTAATTATCTGAGGTTTACAGGGAAATATTTAGGTTAGACATTTGGAAATCATTTCTATTCCTAAGGTAAAATATTTGCCAAGAGATGTGACTGAGACAGCATCACTAAATGTGTTCAGTAGTAGACAAGATGAAAACCATATGTACTTAATGCAGAAGGAAGTCCTGCAACAAGGCAGGGATAAACTATATGAATTAGGAGTTCCTATCCAACTCATTAGACATAAATCTTGAAGAAACTAGCCCTACAATCCTCACTCACAGATGTGGATGATTTCAGTGGGACCATGTAGATGAGCCAGGGCAAACAACTCAAGAACAAAATGTCCTCTAAGACCTAGAATTGTCTGTAATAAACCACACTGACAACAGAAAAAAATAGATAAGATGACAAGCTTATTTAGCAGAAACGCTCCTCAATTTGAGAGAAAACCAAATCAATTCACTTTTTCCAAGTCCATATAAAAGGTTTAGGACTTTGGAAAACTTGACATAGGATTTTTTTTTTGGGGGGGGGGGGGGTTAGGACTTTTTTTTGTTTTTCATTTTGTTTTACGCATTACCTATTGCATATTCACAGAACACCTTTTTAAAGATCACTTTGACAGAAAGAAAATATTATCAAGACTTTCAAATTTAAGAGTGAAATAATAAAGCAATTATTTACATTTGTGACCATTAAGTGGGGTATTTTCTTGTTTCTCTGACCTGACTCTGTAAGTTTGCTTCTTCTCCTTGAAGAGCTGCAGACAAGTCTCCAAATTCATCACCTGAGCAAAAAGGGTCACTCCTGGGCCACACATAGTGCACAGATTTCTCCTGTGACTCACACAACCACAGGAGTTTCTTTTGGAACAAAATTACTTTTATTTTAGAACAATAGTTTATTTTCTTTGCCCATTTTATAATGGTCTTTCATGTGGATTTACTAGAAATTAATAGGATCATTCTCCATTTTCTTCTGGCTCCTCTGCCACCATCTTGTGAGAAAATATCTTTATATTGCCATGAAATCATTCCTGCGTGTCCAAAAAAACTCATTTCAAGCTAGTCCGGGAATCTTTTACTATTTTGAGTCCTACAAAGTGACATATTCAATGAGGGTCAGTCAGATTTGCCAAGTATAGAAGTGCATTTATGCAATCAGTGAACAAAAAAAATGTGTATCAGAACATCTTCCATACATTAGCAGGCTCAAGTTTATCTAGAGCATTTTTCTGCTCTTAAAATCTTCAGACAGCATTCCACAACCATTCAGTTGCATGTTTTTGACCATGCAATCTATTATACTACAGACATGCTGCTGCCAGTCTACTAATGACCATGTTGATCAGTACTGGGCTCAGGATTCACCCTTGCAGAGCCAACAGTGAGCTACTCACAGCTTGTTTTTCAGTATCACTCTTCAACAAGTTATTCAGATCACTTCAGAGTACTTTTAACTAGAACAGGCTTTCCCCACTTTCCCTACGGGAATGTCATGGTGGACAGTGTTCAATGCTCATTAAAGCCCAGCTACATCAGAGTTATTGCTTCTGCTTGGTACATGAGAAGCCATTAATATCATGCCTGTATGTAAGCACTTCTTGACCAGGTTTTGCATGCACACAGTGATGTGGATTACAATAAAGACCATATGGCCTTTTAAAAAACTGGCCTCAAGTGGGGTGCTTGTAGGGAAGATATAATTAACATTTGGTTCTCATAGGAACAGACATTTCATTAATGAATGTTTTGGGAGCCTAAAGATAGTACCAATGCATACTAAATGATATATTTTATGAGATTCAAATTTCAGCTACCAACAGCTCAAATCTTTACTAGCCTATCAAGTAACCAAGATATTCCAGAAAGGCAACACAGGCTTCTATAGTACAGAATAAGCATTCAGAAAAAAGGATTTGCTTGTACACAGACTTCCACCGGATTTGCAGGTTTACATACCTTTCACGCTTAGAGAGATGCAGGCAATTCTACACCTCACTTTCTAAGTCATGAATTTAATGGAATCCTTCTGCTTTCTCCAGAAAAACAGAAAACAAAAAGCAAAACCAAAACAAACCTAAAGCCAAGTGGATGATTTTGACCCCTTGCCAGATCAAAAATGTGGTGTCATCTTTCTTTGTGCAGGCATAGCATCAGCTTTCAGAACACTAAAGAATGACAGTCATCGGCTGAGGAAAAATGAAGGATGTCATAAGAAGACCCAAATAAAAGAAGTCGTTACTTCTAAAGGTCTGAAAGTCCCTGTTTCATTTCTCTTTCTTTCAAACATGCACTGACTCTAGATTTGCATTTGCAGAAAACTTCCAGTTGATGGCATTAGCAAACAATACCAGAACCAAAAGAGGATTACTTTAAAAGTCTGACGGAAAGGGTGCTAATGTCCCAAAAGAAAGATTTCCCAAAGTTTAACTGGTATAAAGCACACCAGTTTCTTTCTCTAAGGACTGATAATAAAACTGTGTCCCATCACTGTTTTTTACTCCTGGCTCCTGGCTTTCACTGGGGACTGCATACAACAGGCCAGAGCAGAGGTCAGATATACCTTTCTCCAAAGAATTAAACACTCCCCCAGCTCTGTTACTGCAGTGTTCATCTGAACCTCCCCTGCCTAACACATGTGCATTCAAAGCCATTCTTTGAGACCTCTTATCCAAAGTTCTAGAGACAAAAACCTCCCAGACAATAAGCGCAGACAAAATAATGCACAAGGAAGCCTAATTTTCTATAGATACAGGATCATAAAATGGTTTGGGTTGGAAGCGATCTTAATGATTATATCATTCCAACTCCACTCCATGGACAGGGACATGCAATGAATGTGTGAGAAGGGGACTATATCAAGGGGAGGAACAGAATGCATCAAGGAGAAAAAGCCCAAGAAAAGGTTGGCTGTGGAGAATGTAATCACAAGAACCAACCCATATAGCTAAACCCTGAGTTCTTACCAGTGGAGAAGAAAAAGTAAATGGACTGTACAAAACTGAGAATGTGATACAGCAATTCATGAGAAGAACAGAGCTCCTAACAGAATTAGGAAAAAAGAACAAAACACAATTTAATATGACTGTGGACAGAGAAAAGATGAGAAAGCATCTTTTTCTTGTGCTTCCAAACTGTTTAGTCTTTCTCTACTTCAACACACTTAAAAAAGACAAAAGATTTCCACAACCTACTGCATCTGTAAGTAATTCCAGTAATTCTCTGACATGTGACATCCTTTTTAGTCATTGTTAGGGGAAATGGTTAAAGGCCACTTTCATCACTACCACTGCACTTTTCCATAGTATTCAGGACAGGAACACACGCTCTGGAAAGTTCTTTCAAGTACAGCACTTGTTGTCTGCTAGTAATGATAGTGTGTTTGCTGTGTTATTTTTGAAAGTGAGTACCAAGTGACACAATATCTTCTATATATAACAGCAGCAACTTTATGTCCCTGTAACATAAACAGATGTTGTGCCATACATTGAAATTATACAGAGATCTAACAGTGGACCAAGCAAATTCAAACATTACTGATACAGGGGGTTCCCAGTCTTTGTATGGCTTACATGTCATCTTCAAGACCTTCTAACCAACCAAACCTTTCTGAAGCCACAGATGTGAAAAATTAAATAGA